>NW_022336140.1:0-64478 GCF_002776525.5 Piliocolobus tephrosceles
GATCTTACTCAGTTTCACTGCCCTTCAGAGAATGTTCTTGAAGTTTATCTTCTATGAAATGACTGGCTGCTGACCTGGATCATAGTTTCTGGAGAAACACTCATTAGGATTGTGGCAACACTAATATTCTATGGGTGAAACTTTCCTTTAGTTTTCAAATGTAAAGGTATAAGAATGATTTGCCAAAACTTGTTCTAGCCATGATGAGGGAACAGGGACCCAGATCACACATCTGCCATAAACAACTGTAAAGCTGCACAAAACAAATGAGGTGGCTGTTTTTAGTCTGTGACCACAGCTGTGCCAACCAGAACTGAGGGCAAGGCCAGGAGAATGAATGAGACGCACCCACAGTACACTTGTCCTCTGGAGTACACCTGCAGATGGTGGCAGGGAGAGCTCAGGTGTGGGCGGAGCATGGCCATCCTACCACGTCCAGAAGGCGGAGCTCCGAGAGCTCAGCTGTGAGCTGAGCATGGCCACCCTACCACGTCCGGGAGGCGGAGATTGGAGAGAGCTCAGGTGTGGGCAGAGCATATCACCCTACCACCTCCAGGAGTGGGAGATCAGAGAGAGCTCAGGTGTGGGCGGAGCATGGCCATCCTACCACCTCCAGGAGGGGGAGATCGGAGTGGGTGCAGGATGGGAGCTCTCCACAGATCCACACCAGCAGCGAATCAATCCAAGCCTGCCCATGTCACGATGACCCAGCAGTGCCTGTGCTACCTGCTAAAACAAGAGCTGGAAAGCTTCAGAGGAAGGTTAGGCATCCTGAGTGTGCTCAACATGTTACCTACAATGTGTAATACTCAGCAAATAATCACTGCATACACAGAGAAACAGGAGGTAGAATCTGTGGTCAAGAAAAAGGCAGTAAAAAGTGCACACACATGCAGGATGGTCTCTGTCACTCACCACATGCGGCGGCTGAACACATGAATTGCGCCCGGTCTGAACTGGATATGCTGCGTGAAAGACGTGCCAGTTAATATGAAAAATAGAAAATACTGTATCTGTATTTATTTATTTATTTAGTTTTTGAGACGGAGTCTTGCTCTGTTGCCCAGGCTAGAGTGCAGTGGCGCGATCTGGGCTCACTGCAACCTCCGCCTCCCGGGTTCATGCCATTCTCCTGCCTCAGCCTCCCACTTAGCTGCCCGCTGCCACGCCTGGCTAATTTTTTGTATTTTTAGGAGAGACGGGGTTTCACCGTGTTAGCCAGGATGGTCTCGATCTCCTGATCTCGTGATCCACCCGTCTCAGCCTCCCAAAGTGCTAGGATTGCAGATGTGAGCCACCTCATCCGGCCTATTTGTATTTCTTATTCAAAGTATAGTATGAGCATTTTGAGTTAAAAATATACTAGTAAAATGAATTGTACCTGTTTATATATTTATATGAGGCTACAAGGAAGGTTTCAAGTTCTATAAGAGGACTCTCAAAATTCTGTTGGAAAATGCCCGTCTAGATGTCTAATACAGCAGAAGACCGAGTTTTAAAATCTACAATTATAAATATTTAGGGAATCAAATTACAATGTGTCAAAGAACGAAAATATTTTAATTCTTGAGCCAGAGGAAGGGAAGACACTTTTTACTATAATGGAGTTGGGGAATTTCAGGTTCCATACATGATAATCTTGAGAATTGTCACTCCCTCCTCGCAGGTAAAAAGCTGAGCAAACTGAAAAATCAGCAGTTCTTCTTAAACCTGCAAGAGACGTGAGGTCACAGGCAAGCCACTGTCCCCAGATTGGCTGGACAGGTAAAGCGGAGAATCACAGTACACTGGAGCACAATGCTCCAAGGAACCCATGCTGGGATTGGAATACCTGAACTGGAATTGACAAATTGCTGCAGTGAGGTGTGGCCACATCTGAGAGTTGAAACCTCCAGGAGGCCTGTGCATATGGGTCTCATGCTTTTGTGAGTTGTGTCATCAGAAGCTCAACCAGGTTCTCGAAGTAAACATCAGAGAAAAATCCCCTCATATTTACTACAGGGGAAAGAGAATAGGAATCATTTTTCAATATGGAGGTGCACTCTTCACTAGGTCTACGTTCCAGAGAAGCTAGCTAACTAGAGACTAACCTGGTGGGATTTTATCAGAGCCTTCTGACCTGGTGGAAAGGGAAATACCCAACTCCAACCTCCAGAACTGAAAAGCAAAAAAGAACAGAGTATCCAAGCACTATGGGACATCCACCGAGGCATAAAATATGCATAACGGTAATGTAAGGGGGAAGAAAGAGGAACAGAAGAAATATTTGTAACAGTAATAGCTGCATTTCCTCAGATTAAAGCCAGACACCAAACCATAGATCCAGGAAGCTCAAAAAACACCAAGAAGGATAAATGTAAAAACGACGACAACAAAAACAAAACAAAAATAAACTCTACTTGGGCATAAAATATTCAAACTATGGTGACTCAAAGATTAAAAACCAAAGAAACCAGAGTAATCTCCTTCCCTATGGAGGATCAAAGATAAGAATTATATTCATCTTCCCCTCAAAAACCATGAAAGCAAGAAGTGGAGTGAAGTATTTGAACTATTGAGAGGAAAAAAATTCTATTAACCTAGAAGTCTATTCTCTGTGAAATTATCTTTCAAAAGTGAAGAAAAAGTAAAGACCTTCTCTGACAAAAATTGCAAAATTTGTTGCCGGTAGACCTGCCTTGCAAAAAAATGTTCAAAGTTCTTTAGAGAAAATAGTAGAGGTCAGTAACTCAGCTGTGCACAAAGAAAGGAAGAGCACAGTCTGTTTACAGGGCTCACACCTGTCATCCTAACACTCTGGGAGGCAAAGATCGGAAAACAGCTGGAAGCTGCTTAGTTGAGACCAGCCTGGGCAATGTAGTGAGACTGTCTCATTAAAAAGAAGCCAAACGTGGTGGCCGACACCTATAGTGCCAGCTACTTTGAGAGGCTGAGATGGGTCACTTCTTGAGCCCAGGATCCCGTTCAAGGCTGCGGTGAGCTATAATGATGCTACTCCACTCCAGCCTGGGCAACAGAGAAAGACCTTGTCTGTTTAAAAAAAAAAAAAATAGAAAAACAAAAAGCATTAAAGAAGAAATAGTGAAGGTAGAAGAAAATCTTTCATTTTTCTTAATAGATCTAACATAACAGTTCATTCATAATAGCGACAGTAAATATACTGTATTATATGCTTATGTATATGTCATATACACACACTTAAATATAAGTGAAATGAATGAGAGCAGTAATACCCAAGGGATGGGAGGGAGCAATTAGGAATTAGGATTATTTTGTTATTATAGTGTGCTTGCATTATCAAGAAACCAGTGTAGTGTCGTTTGAAAGTGGACTTGGGTTACTTGTAAATTTATATTGCAAATTCCAAGGCAGCCACTTTAAAAAAAAAGAGTAACTGATATGCTAAGAAAGGAAAGGAAATAAATCATAGAAAATGCTCAATTAAGACCACAAGGTAAAAAAAGTGAAAGACAAAAACAAAGAACAAGGGCAACAAATAGAAAATAGTAACAAATATGGTAGATGTTAATTCAACTGTATATCATTACTTTCAATGTCAGTCCAAATGCACCGAACTATATATTGTCTAGAAGAAATCCACTTTCTATATAAAGACATACATATAGATCAATAGTAAAGGGATGGAAAAAGATATAAATGTTAACATCAATTTTTTGGTGTGCAATGGCCTGATCTCATCTCACTGCAACCTCTGCTTTCCAGGTTCAAGTGATTCTCCCTCAGCCTCCCGAGTAGCTGGGATTACAGGCATTTGTCGTCATGCCCGGGTAATTTATTTTTTTTTCTATTCTTGTCCAGATGGGATTTCACCATGTTGGCCAGGCCGGTCTTGAACTCCTGACCTCAGGTGATCATCCCGCCTCGGCCTCCTAAAGTGCTGGGATTACAGGCATGAGCCACCGTACCCGGCCAACACTCATTTGAAAAATGGAAGTGGTGATATTAATTTCAGACAGAGTCGGCTTTACATCAAGGAAAGTGACCAAAGATGATTATTATGTAATAAAGGGGTCAATTCTCCAAGAAGATGGAACAATCCTGAAATGTATTTTTGCTAACAAAGCATCAGAATGCCAAAGCAAAAACTGATACACTTCAAGGAGAAGCAATTAACCCACTAGTATAGTTGGAGACATTAACACCCCTTTATCAGAAATGGACCAATTCAGTAGTCAGAAAATCAGTAAGGACACAATTGAAATCGGCATCGTCAGTCAACTGTATATAACTGACGTTTATAGACTATTTGCTATGTTGGGAGTCATGTCATACTCCATCCCACTAGATATTAGGGTCAGTGTCACAGCGTGCGTGTACACCTACTACGATTTTAAAACTAGTATCATGCTCTCCGTCACTGGATATTAGGAACGACATCACAGGTAGGTGTACACCCACTGCGATATTAGGAGTAATAATGTGATTAATTATTAAACATCTATGATCGATTTTAATAATTATCAATGACACTATTAATTAACAGGATACCATTATTAATAAGGATATCTATTTTACATATATGATTTTGCAAGCTTAAAATTATTAATATTAATGTCATTTAACAATATGATCAGTTCTTAATATTAATCATTTTATTACCAACATCTCTTAGTTTTGATTTAAGCAATATTAATTGTTGATATTATTTTATTATTAATAGGGATTTTACTATTATTAATCCTATTCGTTAGAATTTTTAACCAGTATTAATTTTTACTATCTTTATTGTGATTATTAATAGCGATGATTATTATTAATTTGTATTATATTTATTAATATTAATAATGAACAGATTTGTTCCTGATATCCGGCGGGGAGAGGATGATATTACTCCCAACATTGAAGAAAGTGTACACCCCTCTATGATGTTATTCCTAATAGCCAGGGGGTAGAGGATAACATTATTGAACCTGTCGCAGTGAGTGTACATCCCCTCGGTTGTCTTGTTTCTTATATCCTGGGTGGGAGAGGTTGATATGACTCCCAATGTTGCAGGGCGTGTAGACCTCCCCCGTGATACTGTCCCTAACATCTAAAGGTCGAGCGGATGATATTTCTTCCGATTTCGCAGTGGGTGTACATCCCCTCTGTGATATGATTGCTACTATCCAGAGGGCGAGAGGATGATATCAGTCTCAATATTGCAGGAGGTGTACACTCCCTAGTGATATTGTTCCTAATATCCAGGAACGGAGAGGATGTTGCCCCCAATAGAGCAGGGGGTGTACACCCCTTCTGTGCCATTGTTCCTAATAGCCAGCGGGGGAGAGGAACATATTACTCCCAATATTGCAGGGGGTGTATACCTCCTTGTGACATTGTTTCCTATGTCCTGGGAGGGAGGCGATGATACCAGTGGCAATATCGCAGGGGGTGTACACACCCACTGTGATATTGTTCTGAATATCCAGAGGGAGAGAAAATGATATGACTCCCAATATCACAGGGGGTGTACATCCTCCTGTTATATTGTTTCTTATATTCAGGGGGAGAGGATGCTATGACTCCCAATATCACAGGGGTTGTGCACACCTCCTGCGATATTGTTCCTAAGATCCCGAAGGAGAGAGCATAATATTTCTCTCAATATCGTAGGGGGTGTACCCCTACTTTGTAATATTGTTCTTAATATCCACGATGGGAGACGATGATATGACTCCCAATATCGCAAGAAGCGTACAGCCACCTCTGATATAGTTCCTAACATCTAGGTGGGGAGAGGATGACATTACTGCCCATATCGCACGAGTTGTAAAACCCCTTTGATATTTTGCCTACAATCCTGAGGGGAGAGGAGGATATTGCTCCCAATGTCGAAGAAGGCGTACACCCCCCTGTGACTCTATGCCCAATATCCACGTTGGGAGATGATGATATTACACCCAATATCGCAGGGGATGTACAGACACACTGGGATATTGTTCCTTATATCGAGAGGGGGAGAAGATGCTATTGCTCCCAATAACGCAGTGACTGTGGCTGTACACCCCTCCTGTGATACAGTTCTTAATATCCTAGAAAAGAGGATGATACTACACCCAAAATCGCAGGGGATGTACACCCACCCAGTGATACTGTTCTTAATGTACTCCACTTCCCACGACCAGGGATATCGCTCCTAATATCCAGGGGCAGAAAGGGTAACATTATGCCCAATACTGCGGGGCAGTGTTCACACCCTCTGTGATGTTGTTCCTAGTATCCAAAGTTAGAGACGATGATATTACTGGCCATATCGCAGGGGGTGTACACCCTTCTGTGATACTGTTTTTGACATTCTGTGGGGGAGACGATAACATGAATCCCAATATCGCTGAAGGTGTACAGGGGTGGACACCTCTTCAGTGATATGGTTCCTCTTATCCAGGGGGTGAACGGATGATATTACTCCCAATACAGCCACCCTGGGATTTTGTCCTTAATAACCACAGGGGAGAAATGATATTACTACCAATATTGCAAGGGGTGTACACCCCTCCTGTGATATTGTTTCTTCTATCCAGGAAAGGAGAAGATGGTCTTAGTACCAATATTGAAGGGATGGACAGCCCCCATGGGATATTGTTCTAAAGATACAAGTTGAAAGAAGATGAGATTCCATCCAATATAACAAGGGGTGTACACCCCGCCTGTGATAGGAATCTTAAAACCTAGAAGAAGAGAGAATGACATTGCTTCCAAAAACACAAGGGTTGTACACCCACCCTGTAATATTGTTGCTGTCATCTAAAGGAAGAGATGAAGATACTACTCCCACTACCGGAGAAGGAACACACCTGCCTGTGATATTATTCCTCATAGCTTGTGGGGGAGAGCATGATATTACTTCCAAAATGACAGTGGCTTGACACCCAGTCTGTGATATTGGTTCTGCACACCAACTCTGTGCCCCTCATTTCCCATGCGTTCTCTCCTCACTTTTGGAACCTCAGGGGAGGCTTTGCCTTTGGTTACAGATGAAGAGACGAAGGGTCTGAGAGGTTAAGCAAGTTTGTTACTGGAAAGGGGTCCCGATCCAAACCCCAAGAGAGGTTTCTTGGATCTAACAGAAGAAAGAATTCGGGGCAAGTCCATAAACTGAGAACGAGTTTATTAGGAAAGAAAAGGAATAAAAGAATGGCTACTCTGGCTGGGCTCAGTGGCTCAGTCCTGTAATCCTATAACTTTTGGATGCCGAGGCAGGTGGATCACCTGAGGTGAGAAGTTCAAGACCAGCCTGGTCCAACATGGCAAAACCCTCTCTTCACTGAAATACAAAAAATTAACAGGGAGTGGTGGCAGGTGCCTGTAATCCCAGCTACTAGGAAGGTTGAGGCAGGAGAATCACTTGAACCCAGGAGGCAGAGGTTGTAGTGAGCCAAGATCACGCCACTGCATTCCAGTTGAGCCAACAGAGCGAGACTCCATCTCAAAAAAAAAAAAAGAATGGCTGCTCCATAGGCAGAGTGGCCCCAAAGGCTGCTGGTTGCCCATTTTCATGGTTATTTCTTGATCATACGCTAAACAAGGGTTGGACTATTCATGAGTGTTCCAGGAAAGGAGCGGACAATTCCCAGAACTGAGAGTTTCTGCCCTCCCTTCTGAGACCATGTAGCGCAACCTCCAGATGTTGCCATGGTATCTGTAAACTGTCGTGGCGCTGGTGGGAGTGTCTTGTAGCAGCTAATGCATTATAATTAGCACATAATGAGCCGTGAAGACAATCAGAGGTCACTCTCGTGGCCATCTTCGGTTTGGTAGGCTTTGGCCGACTTTACTGCAACCTGCTTTATCAGCAAGGTCTTTACGAGCTGTATCTTGTGCCGACCTCCTATCTCATCCTGTGACTAAGAATGCCTAGCCGCCTAGGAATGCGGCCCAGCAGGTCTCAGCCTCCCTTTAACCAGGCCCCATTCAAGATGGAGTCGCTCTGGCTCACGTGCCTCTGACAAGTTGGCCTGGGTTGAGTGTTCCCTAGTGTGTGGTTGTTGGAGCTGTTCCTAGGAGTAAGAGGTATTGTCAGTAGGAAACAGGCCTCTGTTAGCCCTGGGGTTGGCACTCTGCCCAAGTATGTTGGTCTCATTTTAGTGGTGATAAAACTGGGGCTCAGAGACATCAACTCCCTCACCCCTCACCCCTAAACTGTCAGTGGTGGACTGGGGTTTGAATGTGGGCTTGAAGACCCATCATATCCTCTGGTCCCCCAGTCTCTGCTGCCCTAAGAGGAACAGGATCCCAGGATGCAGCCCCCTCATGGCACCAGCCAGGGTGGGTGGAGATAGGGAGTCACTGTTCCAAAGGCCCTGGACTCTGAGGCAGGTCGGGGGCTGAGAGCAACCCGGACCTGCGGACCCCACCCCGAGAAGAGTGGCTGCATGCCCATCCCAGTGGGCAGGAGATCTGTGTCCTCAGTAAACGTGACTGCGCTTCCCGCTCCTCCAGCCAGGCCGTGCTGTCTTCACGTTCCCAGTCATGCGGCGGCCTCTCCAATTCCCAAGCCCAACCCACAGAGACAGCGATCTGGGGTCCACGTGAGGTTTGTCAGTAGCTCTGACCCGCTGCTTCCCGCCAGCCCCGCAGCCGGTTCTGGAAAGCTCTCTGCTGCCCCCTGGTGGGGAAGCTCGGGGCAGAGCTCTGGCTGCAAGCATGGGGTCCCAGAACCTCCTGGCTCTGTCACCTCTGCTGGGTGGAAAACCAACCCAGGACTGAAGCAGCAGATGGGTGCCTGATTCCTTATAAGCAGAGCTGCACCCACTGGCAAGTCTCTCTCTGGGCCTCAGTTTCCCCTTCCATTAAACGAGGGGCTTGGGGGATACCAAGGAGGGGTCACAGCTTAGTGAGGATGGCAGGTTTCTTCTGGGGAGATGAACACGTTTTGAAACTACATGGCGTGAGTGGTTGCACAGGACTGTGAGTGCACAAATGCCACCACATTATTCGCGTTGAAATAGTGAATTGCATGCGATGTGAATGTCACCTCATTTAAAGTGTTTAAAAGAGGGGCCTGGGAGAGTGCAGTGCATGTGAGAATCACGTGGGACACCCACAGTCTCTGAATCTCGGTTTCCTTGCCGTAAACTGGCAAAGAGACCGTGTGAGCTGTGTTTCCTGGGGCCAAGAGATTCCAAGAAGGAAAAGCTGGGATTCCAGGGACTGGGATGAGGGCCGGGGGCCGGAAGGGGAGGGGGCCTGTGGGGACGGCATAGGGAGCAGCCCAGATAAGGCTTTCAATACTGGGTAGCAGCCTCTACACAGGCGGAGATCCCTGCATCTCACTTCCCGCAGGGCTGACCGGTGGCCAGAGGTGGGACTGGCCAGGCTCGGCCCAACCAAGTCTGGGAGCAGAGGACACTGAGTGAGGGATCCCCGGGGCCACCCTCACTGGCCTGTGGCTCTCCTGACACGAGAGGTCCAGAAGCTGACCTTGGGTCCTAATGGGGGACACCTTCCTGGCAGCAAGCTGGCAGGGTGGTGTGGTGGTCAGTGTACTGGGCTCTGTGTCTCCGCCCTTACCTGCTGTGTGACGGTGGGCGAGACACCTAACCTCTCTGTGCCTCTGTTTCTTCAATGGCGAACAGGGGCACTAGCAGCCCCCACATGCGGGCACAGTGTCCTGAAGGATAAAGGCAAGGGCAGCACAAGACCTACAGCTAAAGCTCTGAGCAGGGAGAGCAGGGAGCTGCCCAGGGAGTTCTACCACCGTCTCCCCTCTGGCCGAAAAGGAAACCGAGGCTCATGGTGACCTGGCCCAGGTCTATTGGACTCAGGGTCCTTCTCATCCCCAAGAACAGAGGGCTGCCACCAGGGAAGGAGCTGGCCCTAGACACCGCCCAGGAAGCACACAGGGAGAGATGCCCTGGAGAATTCAGTATGTTATTGCAAAAAAACATTTATTGCTATTTGAACCCTGCTTTCATGCCTCCATTTCCCAGAAAATGAGCCACGGGAGACACCAGGAGAGGCAGGAGACCATCCTCCTTGCACAAAACCCACTCCCTCGGATGCTGTCCTCAGCGAGGGTGGCTGGGGCCAACCAGGGGGCCCACCCGCAGAGTGGCAGAGGAGGCAGGTTGACCCTGCAGACATTGAGCACTGTGGCGAAGGTCCTGGCCTTCTGGTAGAAGAGGAGCGACTTCTCGCGGTCCAGGAGGAAGTTGTGGGAGATGGTGGCCAGCCGCGTGTAGGTCTTCAGCTGTGCCCTTCTTGTTGCCCAGGTCCACGGCGGCTGCCAGTACCAGCTGATAGTACCCGGCTGCATCAAACCGTTCCTGAAGGGGACAGGCCATGCTCAGCAAAAGGGGGACTCGGAGCCTGTCTTCCCAGAGGCTGCTCCCATCTCCAGGTCATTCCACATGTCCAGCCAATGCTGGCTCACCCCATGAGCCCCGAAGCCTGTGACACTGCTGTGGTCTCAGCTGCAGGAGGTGGGGACAACCCTGAAACCTCTGGAAGCCTTCCTGACTATCCCTATGCTCCACTCACCCCAAGCCTCTTGCCCCAGTCCCACCCTCTCTGCGGGCAGTGGCTGCTTTCCCCATGGGCTGAGGTCAGGGCAGATCCTGACGGCTCTGAGAGTTCCATGCAGGACCCGTGGCTCCAAGCCACAGCAGGGGCACAGCGTTGAGTGACCCAGGCTCCCCTCTGGCCCCTGTCCATGCTGACCATTTCCAGGCCCTCCACGGGCCAGGCCAGGTACAAAACCATCTCACAGGTGTCCTCCCTGGTAATGTTCCCTGAAATATTGACAGAGTGTGACTCCCCAGACATCCACTCCCATTTTCAATGCATCTTTGGCTCAAACTCTCCATCCCTGGGTTGGGATGCTGCCTCCCAGACCTCGACCTTGACCCTCCCATCTCCCCGCCGGCTTCTCCCCAGGCGCCTCCTCCACCTGGGGGACACCCAAGGAACCTCTCTAATACCCAGGGCTGGCCCTCTTTACCATCTCAAGATGGCTCCCAGGGCCAAGGACAAAGTCCAAGATGCAGCAGTCCATTCCCTCACTGCCCCGCCCCACACATGGAGCAGGGGCGTGAGAAGACCCCAAGTCACCGCCGCTGCTCATCTAATGCCCCCCCGGCCCAGCGAAACACTGGACTCTGTGCTGGGTGCATGGCTGAGCCTAACGTCCTTGCTCTCAGTCTGAGGGACCTGGGACTGACCACTGACCACAAAGGTGGCCCGGGCTGTGGCAGAGGGAAGCCCAGGAGCCTGTGGGGGGCCCAGGAGGCCCCTGACTCAGTCGGGGGTGAGAGGCAAGGGCATCCTGAAGGTGTGGCGGCATCCTAACTAAACAGGAAGGAGCCAGCCAAAGCATGTCTCTGCGTGTGTGCATGGTTGCGTGCCTGTGTGTGTGCGCATGTGTACCTGTGTATGTGGTTGGGTGTGCGCCTGTATGTGCGTGTGCCTGTGTCTGTGTGCATTTGCGTGTGCGTTTCCATGTGCCTGTAGTGTGTGCAGCAGCTAGTGAGTGGCAGGCTGAGCCAGGACACACCTAATCCACCCTATTCCAGGGCTCGCTCTCACGTGTAGACTAAAGGAGACCGCATTTTAGAGGCAATCAGCAAGGATGCCCATTTACCCCTGCCTGTCTGCCAGCCTTTGAGGCGACATCCAGCCCAGCTTCCTCTCCCACTTCTCCGGGCCCTCGGTCCAGAGCCACCTATACAAGGAGGAGGGTGTGGCCTCAGAAAGACAGCCGCCCTTGGGGAATTCCGAGGGGGCCTCCCTGTGGAAAGTGGGAAGCTGGCCTGGGCTGACAGCATAGTCACGATGAGGCCCAGAGGGCTGTGCATGGGAAGGAGGTGAAGGAGGCCTCTGCCCCTCGACCCCAACCATGGACTTTGCCTCTTAGGTACTACTTGGCCCTTTCAGTCCTCTTGGGCAGGCAGAGTGGGTGGCAGGCTTGACCAAGAGAGATAAAGGCCCTCTTTTGGGAGGCCCGTCCCCTGGGTCCCAGGCGAGCCCCTGAGCGGTGAGCAGCGTCCCTCTGGGCCTGACACCTGACACCTGGCCATCTGGCACCTCCCTGTCTGGCTGGGACTTGGGAGGCCACAGGGACCGCTTCTGACCACCAGGTGTCGCCAGCACTGGGCGGGGGCCTCCCGGGCAGCCCTGGGCCTGGGGTGAGGGATACGGGGCGGGGTCTTAGGGCTGCCCCAGCTCCTCATGTTGTTCTAAGGCCCCCCAAGATCTCGGTCCCTGGACTGGAGCGCTCTGGCCCCTCAGCCCATAAGGAGTACTGTCATGGTGCCAGTGCGATGCTGAGGAGGGGCGGGTGCCTGCTGGGCAGAGAGGTGGAGACACCCCCGGTCTGAGTCTGCCAGTCCCAGCTCTCCACCCCTGCAGGGCTGGGGGCAGAGGGAGCACAGCACCTCCCCTCGAGACAGACCTGACCCAGCAAGGTCTCAGCCTGGCTGACTGGGGCCCCGCCCCACTGCACCTGCCGTGAGCTGGGGTTCCCCTGTCTGTGAACCCGATGGTAAGACACCGGTCCCACCCCACCCTTCCTGGGTGATGTGAAGATTCAAGGTGTCTGGGGACTCCAGGAAGGAGTTGCTCAGTGCAGGCTGGCACCCTGGGCAGGCTTCCTCGAGGAGGCACTGGGATTTGGGTTGGATCTTGCAATGTGGATTCAATGTGAGGATGATGCCGTCCTCCAAAATGTCCTTCTCCCGACCCTGTTTTGTTAAATGCAACTTGACACTTGACTGTCAAGACTCAGTTTGGTGTCACCTCCTCCAGGAGGGCCCCCCTGACTACAATCCCCCTTTACCCAGAGGCCACCATTGTCCGCTCATGTGTCAGCCTCCTTGGCTGAGACTGAGTTCTTGAGGGTGGGGCCTGGCCAGCTTGGGAGCTGGGTTGTATCTGCGAAACTGGCGTGCTCCTCCAGCCGCGTGCAGAGCTCCAGGGAGGCCACTGGGCCATTCCTAAGGAATGCTGGATCCCAGGCCCCTGGGGTCTGGGTGGAGATCCCACTCCAAGGGGGCTGGAAACACCCCGATCCCTGCCCCTTCCCACCGACCTTCAGGTCGTAGAAGATGTCACCGAGCACCAGGTACACCTTCACGTAGGGTCTCCTTGTCGAACTCCAGCAGCGAGATGTAGAACTACAGGGCCTTGAGGTAGAAGTGCTCTGCCAGCTTGCCATGGCCCAGCCGGTGGTAGGCCACGTGCTCATTCAGCTGGTTCCCTGGGGTGCAGGCATGCAGACCCTGGGCAGCACCTGCCTTGCCTCCAGGCACCTGTGGTCACTTGGGCAGCTCTGGCCAGTCCCTTCTGGGTTCCCAGACTCACTTTCCCACCTGCAAAGCAGAACTAATAAGACCTGCCCCTGTCTACTGTGAGGCTGTGGCGAAGTCGGACTTGGATGGCCCAGCTCTGTGCCTACACATAGCCACCTGCCTTTGTTCACTGGTTTTAACCAGCGGAGCCCAAAACCCATGCAGTCCAGGTGCTCCCGGGCACCCCGGCTCCATGCAGCCCACAGAAGTGACATCCGACGACTCCTGGGTGTGTCACGATCAGAGCCCCTTACCTTGGGGAGTCACCACATGCCTGAGCTCCAGGTCCCCCCACAGATGCACAAACCCAGCTAGGCTGTCTCTGATGTCCTCCCCTTTGCAGGGCGAGTGCCGTGGAGCCTGCATTCGATGCATTCCCACACAGCTGCACACCTACTGTGTACTGGGCCCCAAGGCACAAGGCGTTGGGGCATGCGGCCCGCCCAGGGTTCCCTGTCTCTGGAGGAGGACAGACGACCCTGGCACAGCACCGGGGATGTCCAGCCTTAAGGGGCAGGCTGCTGGAAGGGGAACTGGGATTTCATCAGCCAGAGAGTTGTGTGGTTGATGATGGTGGGAGGGGCACCAAAGGGAATGTGCCACTCAGCCTGGCACCTCCAGGGACCGAGATGCCTGGCATGTCTGGAAGGCAGAGGGCACACTGGGTGGCCCTTGTGATCAGCAGCGGGAAGAGACAGAGGAAGCAGAGCTCAGCCAGGCAGGGAGCTCTGCGCTACGTGAGAGACCTCGGGCTGTGCGCCACGGCCAGAGAGGGAAGCCAGCTGGGCAGATCTGCCTGCCTGGACAGGAGACCGGGAAAATCCAGCAGCTGTTTCAGCTCCTGCCCTGCAGACATGGAGGCTCAGCTCTGGCAAAGTGTGGGTCCTGGCAGGGCGGGCGCTCAGGGGACTTACCCAGAGTGATGCTGAGTGCTAGGGCCATGTGGGCAACCTCCAAGCCCTCTTGGGGCTCCTCCAGCGTGGCCAGCAGTGTCACCAGCTTGTTGCACAGCTGCAGCTGCGGCTCCGCCTTGCGGTTGCCCGTAGTCACTGCCAGGGGCAGGACCTGGTCCTACCACACAGGCAGGTGGGGTCAGACTTCCCGCAGCACCCACCTCAGACTCAGACATGTGCTTGGAGCTTCCCATGCCCCAGTGACCCCTGCACCTTCACAGAGCTCTGTGCTCTGGGATAACACACGGTTCAGACACCCAAGTTGGGGGCTGAAGAGTCACCTGAGGCCCATCCAGATACACCTGGCAGCCTCAGACCAGCCTCTCCCACCGGGGCACCAGGGGTCTGACTGGGGGGAGCCAGAACTCCTCTCTGCTCTACAAACACATTTATCTGTGCCCAGGGCTGAGCCACACCGTGAGCTCAGAGGAAGGGAGAAGCCGTTCCCGCTTCGGGGCGCAGGCAGACTTGGGCACTGGCCCTGGGCCTCCCACTGACATGCTGTGTGTCCTTTGACACGTCCCTGTGCCTCTCTGAGCCTCAGTGTCCTCATCATCCAGATGACGACAGGACTTTCCACTCATGGTTGTTTGAGATCATCAGGTGCAAGGGTAGAGCCACTGTCATGTCCAGACCCGAGCGTTTCTCCCAGGCAGGGGCACGGTCAGTATCATTCCCGGTGAGACCACTGGGAAAGTAAGCATGTGCATGGGTGGCCCTGCCTCCAGGTGGGAGGCCTCTGCCACACCTGTGCCTCAGCCCTCCTGGTGCCCCCCTGAGGCCCACCTACATCAGCCCACAGGCCAGCTCACCCGGTAGAAGGACACGGCTTTCTCCCGCTCCCAGGCCCCATTGAAGAAGATGTCTCCAGCTGCCTCAAACGGCTCCAGCCCCAGGTTGGGGTCGCCTGTGTACAGGACCACATTCTGTGCCACCTGAAAGGAGGCAGAAGTTCCCTCAACACCCACACCTGGGAGGTGGCCACGCCCACCTTCGCCAACCTCCTTCCTCTCACACACTGCAGGTACACCTGGGCATTTTTCGGACCTGTGCATTAGGGCTGCCCCCACCACTGGCACGAGGACAATGAACTGATGCACCTGAGTGCCAGGAGGTGACTAAGCAGCTGTAGCCCAGGAGCCCGACACCTGTGAATCCTACCACCAGGGCTAGCCCTAGCCCACCCCCCCCCTGCACTCAAACAGTCTCCATGGCCCCAAGATTGCTGGGAGCCCATCACCTGGTTCCTTTCTGCGTTGCCACATCCCTGCCGCAGCTCAGGGCTGCACATTAACAGTGTTTGTGGGTGGGCCTGGTCCCCTCTTGGCCATGAGCTCTTGATCCCTCTCCTCAGCTCAAGGAGGTATACAGCAGGTGCTCAATAATGAATGCCTCACCAGGCTCGTGGGCTTCACAATTTGTTCTAGATCACACTGTGTTTGGGAAAGCCTCTGAAAACAGCCACTATTGATAGATTCATTTGGTAAGGAGATGTGCCACCTGTCTCTTGGAGCAAGTTCTTCTGTGTGTTAACTGAGTGGTGCCATTATTTGAGCATGTGCTGTATACCAGCAGGTGCTAGGCACTGTGAGGAGCCGCACCTCTGCCCTCAGGGAGAAGATGCTGGCCACTGGGGGAGGATGTGAGGGAACCAGTAGGAGGGAGGGAAAAGGCACACAACAGGTGCTCAGCAGTGGCTTAGGAATGAGTAGATGGATGGATGAATGGATGAGCAGATGTATAGACGGATGGATGGATGGATGGATGGGTGTGTGGATAGATGAATGCTTGGATGGATGGGTGGATGGACAGACGGACAGATGAACGCATGGACGGATGGGTGGATGGGTGGTTGGAATGATGTGTGTATGTATGTGTGTATGGGTGGGTAGATTATGGATGGGTGGAGGATAGATGTATGTACATATGGATGCACAGATGCTGTATAGACGAATGTATGGATAAACAAATGGACAGATTAATGGAGGGATGGATTAATAGGTAGATTGGTGGGTGGATAAATGATGGATGGATGGGTGATGGATGGATGGAAGGATGAACAGATGAATGGATGGATGGACAGGTGAATGGATGGATGATAAAAGGATACATGGATGATGGATGGATGGATGGATGGAAGGACCCACAGGTGTATGGGAAGATGATGGAAGAATGGATAGATGGATGAATGGATAATGGATGGATGGATGGAAGGATGAACAGGTAAACAGATAGATGATGGAAGGATGAATGCATGGGTGGGTGGACAGGTGAATGGATGGATAGATGGGTGAATAGATGGATGATAAAAGGAAGGATGAAAGGACGGGTGGATGGATGGAAGGGTGAACAGGTAAATAGATGATGGAAGGATGAACGGATGGATGGATGGACAGAGTGAACAGCACAGGGGCCCTCCTGCATCCCTTGCCACTCACCTGGATGTACAGGTCCACCAGCTCGCTCTGCCGCAGGATGTAATAGATCTTCCCTGCTTGCAGCCAGGCATGCGCCTACCTCTTTTGGAGGTCAATGAAAATCCCCAGACTTCTTTGGTGTAGTCCAGAGTGGATCTGTAGGTCCTGGAATCAGACACAGGTGTCAGAACAAGGGCTCTCATCCTCCTGGAACCAGTCTGTCTCCTCCCGTGGGTCTGGTGACAGATGAATCTGGAATGTGGGGACTGGGAACAGCCCTCTTGTGTGTGCAGTGTTCTGCCCTTCCCAGGCTGCTTGGAGGGCCAGGGTGAACACACACGGCATGGAAAAGATGAAGGACATCCTTCTGAGGGAATCGAGCATCATGCTGCCCTGTGGCAGGAGGAGTGTGCTAGTCCATCTCCCCTGCCTCCCAGACATGGCCTCCCAGACATGGTCTTCTCCAGAAGCACCAGGAGCCGTTAGTGTTCAGAGGCTATCTAGGCCAATGGTTCTCAAGGTGTGCGGACATCACAGTCACTCGGAGGCCTGTCTGTATAGCTTGCTGGCCCTGCCCCCACAGCTTCCGGCTCCACAGGCCTGGGGCAGGCCCTAGAACTCCCACTTGCCACCATCTCCTAGGTGACATGGATGCTGCTCTGCTCATCTAGGGACTACACTTTGAGAAGCATGGCTCCAGCACACTGGCCCATTTTCCTTCTGTGAACCTGAGGCCAAGACTGGAGCCAGTCTCCCAGATCCCCATGGAATCTGGCTCCTTCCCTGCTCTCTCAGTAAGTCCGACACTCGAGGGGCTGTGACCCCAGCAATGTCACCAGGCCCTGTGGGTGGGGTGGCCAGGGCCATGGTTACCCCCACCAGGTCAGGATGCTCAGGGGAAGCTGAGTGGGCCACATATGGGATGTGAGACTTTGAAACCCTGCCCCAGGGAAGCAGGTGACACAATTGGCTCTCTTCTGTGGGAGAGAAGCCACAGGTGGCTGCTGTGGTCACATTTAAGGGGACAGAGGAAGGCCAGGAGTGAAGATTCGGGGCAGGCAGAGGTCAGATGACAAAAGCCACCATAGTAGGAAGAACATCCCAGAGTGTACGCACTGCCTCTGCTGGGGTTGAGATGATCTTTGACCCAACAAGCGAGGCTCAAGCTGGGACTCACAAGCCAGCAGCAGCCCTGGGACGACCACAGGCCCACCAGCTCAAAGCATCTGATGCCAAAGAACCAAGTGATCCAAAGGGAAGGGCCTAATAGGGCCCTGGGCCAGCTTCCCTGTGCCCCCCCTCCCTGCCCGGCACCCCCAGCCCCCTTGCCACCCTCCCCAGCCCCACCACTGCAAAGCCAGCCCTCACTGCTCAGTGCCCAGGGACAGGTAGAGCTGACTGATGGTCTCCAGGAGCTGCCCCCTCCAGCACCTTGTCGGCCACCTTGAGGGCCAGGGAGAGCTGGAGCTCATGGTAGATGACACACTGGGCCTCGATGGGCATGATGACGCTGTAGGAGTAGCACAGCCACTGGACGGCCCATAGCTGGCCTGGGCAGAAGACAAAATGGAAGACATCAGCCTCCCAGCATCAAAGCGAGGCTGGCTGGGCTCGGAGGCCCCTGCGCTGTGCTCGTTCCTTTCACACCTCTGTGAACCTGGGCCCCATAGGTGGGCAGCCTGAGCTCAGACAGGCCATGTACCTGTGCAAGGGCAGACGCCGAGCACACCGTGACATGGGCACAGCTTGGTGCAGATGCTCATGGTAGAGGCCGGCCTTCTTTACAACTCCCAGGGCCGAGGTCCTGGCCAGGCTCGGCCCCAGCACCAGGCCATCTGTTTCTACTTCACAAAGTCCCTCTGGCCAGGACCAGGGCCGCCTTCAGCCTGAGCTGATGAGGCCAGGGGCACAAGTAGCCCCTGTCGCAGATGGAACCCTGGGAGAGCAAAGCCAAGTGTCATATCTGCCACACATGGCATCATGTTGGGGGAATGGGGTTCAAAACCAGCCCTTGGTGTTCCCACACGTGCTTCTTTCATGCAACCAGGCTCCAAACCCACAGGCTCACTGGTCTCTTCCAAAGTCAGGGTGCTGGGAACAGGGGAAAGCTTCTGATTTTCTAGTGTCAGAAACATTCCGAAGATTAACACCGGACACCAGATATGCCAAATGGACATCTGTCACACACGCCACCCAACAACAGCTGAATACACAGTCCTCTCAGGCACCCATGGGACATTCCCCATGACAGACCATGTTCCAGGCCACAGAACGAGCCTCAGTGAATGGAGAAGGACTGAGACCAAGGCAGAAGTGTTCTTCAGCTGTACTGGCATGAAACTGGAAGTCAACAGTGAAGAAAACATGGGAAATTCAAAAATATGTGGAAATTACACACTCCTAAACAACCAGTGAGTCAAAGAAGAGACCATCAGGGAAACTGAAAACTAATTTGAGAAGAATGCAAACAGATGCACAGCCCGGGCCAGCGCGGTGACTCCCGCCTGTCATCCCAACACTGTGGGAGGCCGAGGCGGGAGGATCACTTGAGTCCAGGAGTCTGAGATCAGCCTGGGAAACATGGTGAAACCTCGTCTCTATAAAAAGATACAAAAATTAGCCGGGTGTGGTGGTGCACATCTGTAATCCCAGCTACTCGGGAGGCTGAGGCATGAGAATGGCTTGAACCTGGGTAGAAGTTGCAGTGAGCCAAGATTGCACCACTGCACCCCAGCCTGGGCAATGGAGCAAAACCTAAAAAAAAAAAAAAAAAAAAAAAAAAAAAAAAAAAAAAAAAAAAAAAAGCACAGCGTATCAAAAACTCCAAGATGCAGCTAAGGCAGTGCTGAAAGGGAAATTTATAACTGTAAATGTCTACATTCAAAGAAAGAAGAAAAATCTCAAATCAAAAACCTAACCTTCCACCTTGAGAAACTAGAAAATGAACTAAACCCAAAGTGAATAAAAGGAAGAAAATAATAAACGTGAGAGTGGAAATGGGAAGTAAAAATACAGAGAATGGAAAAACAAAAGAGATAGTCAACAGAATCAAAAGTGGGTTTTTTGAAAAGAATAACAAAATTGACAAGTCTTTCACCAGACTGACCAAGAAAAGAAAGATGGGACACAAATGACTCAAATCAGAGACTGAGCACCATGGCTCACGCCTGTCATCCCAGCGCTTTGTGAGGCCGAGGTGGAAGGATCGCTGAGGCCAGCATTCAAGATCAGCCTGGGGGAACATGATGAGACCCGTCTCTAATAAAAATAAATAAATAAACAATGATAAACCCAAGTTTCTAAAATCAGAAATGAAAGAGGAAACATTATTTCCGACCTGACAGAAATAAAAGGATTCCATGAAAACACTACGAACAATTGTACACCAACAAATCAGACCATCTAGTCGCAACAGCCAAACTCCTAGAAGGACACAAACTACCGAAAGTGACTCAAACATGACCCCAAGTAAGCATGTGGGGTATCAACCCCACCCTCGGTCTCCTCGACCGTTCAGCGCAGGGCGGGGAGACAGGGAAGCATGATCTCTATTCCCTGGCCTGCATTTCCAAGTCTGAATTCCCCCAGCACCCCGGGGAGGGCCTCGTAGGAGGAGGTGCCACAGGCTATTGTGCCAGGAGCCACCGGAGGCTGCAGTGGGGGCTGGGTTGCTGGGTTCCTGGAGGGTCTCCTTCCAATCAGAGAATACCCCTGGGGAAGAAGCCTGGGTATGAACCCCCCACCCCTCCTTGAGCACATGTGTGGGACCGGGGCCCCTTCACGTGGTCCTTTCCAAAATCTCCTCCCTCCTAGGGCCAGGACTGGGTGCCAGGCCTGTGCTGGGAAATGGGCAGGTTTGGTCACAGCCCCTGGGGCTCTGGTCCAGGCCACAGGAGGCACCTCTGAGTGGTCTCACTGTGCCATGACAAAACGCTGCAAGGCAGAGGGGACTCAACAGTATCCCTTGTCTCAGCCATTTCCCTGGACTCAATTTCCTCATCTATCCTCTGCGGCCTAGATTTCGGACAGCCCTGCCCACCTACTGTCCGTTCACTGCTCAGTGTGCAGTGACTGTTCGATAGCACTCCATAGCTCCCCAGTGCTCTTGGGGAAAAGGCAAGCCACAGTCTGAGGCCCCAGGCCCTGCTTAGCTCTCCAGAAGAGCTTCTCACCATCCAGCACCCAACCCACCCACTCCCAACTCTGCACCTCCCTGTATGAGCCCTGCTCACTCACCCCCGCTCACACCCCACTTATCCCCGCTCACACCCCCGCTCACTCACCCCCACTCACTCATCCCCGCTCACTCACCCCCACTCATCCCCGCTCACACTCCCGTTCACTCACCCCAATCATACCCCCGCTCACTCATCACGACTCACGCCCCACTCATCCCCGCTCACACCCCCGCTCACTCACCCCCACTCACACCCCACTCATCCCTGCTCACTCACTCCCACTTGCTCACCCCTGGGCCTTCACACAGGCTACACCACCAGCCCCTCCCCCACCACCACTCCCTCATCCACACCTAGTACTTGACTAAATCCTCTCAACCTTCTGGTCCCAGGCTAAAGAGCCTTCCCTAACCCGCGGCCACGTGCTGCCCCGCCATCGCACCACTCACCCTTTTGTGGCTTCTCTGGCCTGAAGCTCACGTTCCCACGCTCAGCACCTGCCTCCCGAGGACCCCAGAAGCTTCATTTGTGGGTGGGGCCTGGCACACTCTGCACCCACAGAGCTGCTTTTGCATGAACTGCTCTGCGGCTTTGGGCAATCACCCGCCGCTGTGTCCTCTGCGAAGTGGGATGACAGGTGTGCAGGGCTGCCGAGATACCAAGCAGATAACACAGGCACAAGAACTGGCGTTCAGGGCCTGGCTCATGGAGGGGCCCCAAGTCCCAGCTCAGCAGCGCCTGCCTTGATCCCAGGGTTATGGCCAGGGATTCCCAGCACGCAGGACTTCCCGTGCTCAAGGCAGGATGGTCCCTGAGCAAACCGGAAATAGCTGGCTGCCCCAGTAGGGCACAGAGGGCCTGGCCCTGCATGGGAACCGCCTGTCTCCAGGGCGCTTGCCAGCATCTGCTGCTGGCCATGACTCAGCACTTTCGATGGTGGAAAAACCATCACTTGTTTCCGATTCACAAACCCCAGGTGCGCCCTGACCCGAGTGGCCCCAGAAGGCGCACAAGAGGAACTGGGGCACTCACTCTCCACGTGGTCCATCTCCGCGGCCACCAGAAGGGCCCATTCATAGTAGCCCTTGCACTGCTGGGCCGGGCCCTGGCGGGTGCAGAGGTGACCCAGCTGCAGGAGTACGTGGGTGAAGTCCCGGCCACGCTCCCCACAGCGAAGCCTCGAGAACAGATGCACAGCCTCCAGGAGGTAGTGCTGGGCCAGCCTGCTGGCACCCGTGTGCAGACACAGGGTCCCGAAGTTGACCAGAACCACTGCCTGGTTCCTCCGCTGGCCCAGGTCCCAAACCACCCATAGGGCGCAATAGTAGCCCTCCGCTGCCTGCCTCGTCCGGCCCGTCCTCTTCAGAGCCACGGCCACCATGTTGGCAATCACACCTTCCTGGTGTTCGCTGGCCACCACTGCATCCTGGACAGACTGCAGGATGTTCAAGGCCACCAGGCTCTGCCCATGAAGCACATGCAGCCAGGCCAGGGCCACCAGGGGGTCCACGATGGCACAGACTCCGGCAACAGCACTGGCTTCCACCGCCTGCGTCATGAAGGTGATGGCCGGCCCATAGTAGCCTTGGTGGCTGTACAGCTGGGCCAGGCTGGTGTGGAGAAGGCCACGCAGAGCCTGGCCTGTGCCCGGGGTTAGGGAGGCCAGCGCTCGCCTGAGGTAGTGGGAAGTCTGGGTGGGGAGGCTGTGGGGCTGGAGGGCGTTCTGGAGCACCAGGTTCACGCTCCTCAGCGAGCCGGCCAGCGAGTCGTGTGTCCTCAATGAGGCCACCTTGACACAGCTCAGCAGCAGGTGGGGCAGGCACTTGCAGCTGTATATGTCTGCCAGGAGCAGGGAGCAGTCTGAGAGCCACGCAGCGTCTGGGGCTCCCAACTCCCTGTGCAAAAGCACCAGCCGCTCTAGGAAGGACAGGGCCTCCTCGGGCTGCTTGAGGTGCATGTGGTGCCTGGCCAGCAGGAAGCAGGCCTGGGCCTCAGCCTGCAGGCTCTGGCCACCCACCGCCCACTGCAGCGCCAGCTGCAGGAGCTCCCCGTCCGCCTCGGTGCTGCAGATGTGGCCAGGTGTCCCCAGGAGCAGGGCCATGGCTTTGGGAACCACCTGTGTAAAGTTCTCCCGGTTCTGCTTCCGGTAAATGCTGGTCAGGTTGGCGTACACAGCCACCACCTGGAACAGGTCCCTGAAGCTGCCCCCCAGGGTCCCCAGTGTTTCATCAGAGTACACCCGGGCCTGGGACAGCTTGAGCCTCCTGCTGCACAGCTGCCCCAGGAGGAAGCAGAGCCTGGCCAGGGCCAGGAGGAGGCCAGCTTTCCTGGCCGCCACTCGAGCCTGTGCCAGGCGCCCAGTCAGCTCCTCCTTGTCGCTAAAGCTGCAGAACATGCCGCTCAGCCATGGCGGCGCCACGTTGTACAGGCCACGGAAGCTGGCCTTGTATCCGGAGGTGTTCAGGAACAGCAGCCGTGAGGTCAGGGCCTCTGGATTCTCCCAGTCTTCTTCAGCTTCCAATCAGAAGGAGGGCTCCTCGGGGTCCTGCAAGCTCACATTGCTGGATGCCGCACAGAGACCCCAGGACGCTAGCTCCTGGGGGCAGCCTGGGCAGGTCTTGCATTGTTCCAGAACATTCCTCACCTTCGGAAGGGTCTCCTGTGGCTCCAGGCCCAGGCAAGGTGGAGGTATTTCTGCAAGTCACAAAAACACCTAGACAGATTAGAGTCCAGCAGTGAGTCCTTGGTCCACTGGGGGCAGGGTCTCCACATCCCGGCCCTCTGTGTCCCTGGCGCAGCTTGCCATGAGCCCTTGAGAATTATGTGCAATGAAAACCCGGGCCTGGAGCACGTAGGAACTCTGGCACTATGGGGACAGAGAGAACACGCAGGCCCGTGGCCCGACTCTCCTACGAAATCACCCTCCTGTCCTGCTTTGTCACCCACCTGACAGCATGGTTTGAGGAGACTATGTCAGCTCGGTGATCCCTCAGAGATGCCTTTCCCTTTCGAAAGAATCTAAGCCTTCTAACTGGACCCATGTGTATGCAGCACTACAACTACAAATGTAACTTCTGTCAGCAGATTGGGCCCCCGGTGGGGTACAGGAATCCATGAAATCCTCAACAGCCAATCAGAGCTATTGATCAGCTCAAAAGCTGCTATGCAAAATTGGTAAAGCCACCGACGGCACAGGACACGGGTGTTGTATCCAGGTACCAAGCTCCGTGCAGGGAAACGGACCATCCCTGCAGGAAGGATGGGAAAGCTTCCAGGCCTCTGAGGCCACCTTCACCTTGGATGGTCTGAAAACCTGAAGCCCACAGTTCCTAAAGGGTTAACAAAGGCCAGCCTGCTTCAGCAGCCCACTGGCGCCTGCTGGCTTTGGTGGATTCCTAGCCAAAGCCCCCTCCCAGAGGTGAGCAAACAAGCGCATTTCCTGTTGGAAAACCTGGGATGAAAGGAGGAATTACTGGGAAGGAAAACACCTAGATTGAAACAGACTCTCTGTTTCAAGGTCACATGTAAAAAGTATTTTCAATACAAACTGCCTCCTTATTCATCTGTAAAGCCTTGGAATTAAAAAAAAATAAATAAATATGATTTAGAGGCAAATGTCTGACTTGACTGCATACTAGATTAGCTAAGAAATCTCCCCTACTCGGCAGAGGCACACAGCCCCTCCCAGCCACTACCCTGGCCTCCGGGGCAGCTGGAGAGCGACGTGCCTTTGCTCCAGTGACTTTGGCAGAGGGTGGAACCACCCCCTCCCTGAGGCAAACCTACAACAGCCCTCCCTTCCCCACTGGCTCCCCTCAGGAAGGAGCAGACCCTTCAGGGACCTCAGTTGAGGCCCCTGCAACCTAAGGCTCTGTATTCTGCTACCCGCTGAGGGCAGTGTGGCCTCCCATCTCTGAGGCAGAGCACAAGGTGAACTGCAGCTTCTCCGGGTCATGAAAAAGGAACCCACAGCTACATGTGGGCCCCAGCACTGGAAAGGATGCCCCACCTCGGTCGGGGACCAGGCGGGGGTCAGCATGTTCATTGGAAGAAGTGTGGGACACCACGGCCTCCAGTGCCAGAGTAGACGGGAGGTTCAGGCCCACCTCAGGCGATGTTCCTCAAGCCCCCGGCCCACACCACAGAGGGGTGACAGCCGCATCCAATGCCCACCGTACTCAGCTCTGTCCCCTCCCCTGGCGTTACTCCAAGGCCCAGCTCATAACCAGAGGAAGCCTGAGACACGGGCAAAACCTACCTTGTTCCTGTGGCTGCTCCTTCTCAGCTTCCTCTACTGAGTCTGGCAAGGGAAAAAAGAGAAGCAATGAACACCCCCAGCCAGCACCTCTGGTCCTATGTCAGGTTGAGTTGGGTGTCGGTGTTGCAGGGTGAGAGCATTGCAGGGTGCAAGGGCTGAAAGTCATATCATCCTCTTCCCTCTTGGATCATGGGAACAACATCACTGGGGGGTGTACACTTTCTGCGATATTGGGAGTAACATCGTCTTCTGTGCCTTGGAATATTAAGGACAATATCACGGGCGGGGGGGGCGTGTACATCTTCTGCAATATTGGAATAATATTATCCCCTCTCCCCCTGCATACTAGGAAAGATATCACAGAGTGGGTGTTCACCTCCTGTGATGTGGGGATTAATACCATCTTCTCCCCTTCCGGATATCAGGAAGAGTATCACACGGGCGTGTACGGTGTCTGCGATACTGGGAGTAATATCAACCTCTCAGACTTGGAATATTAAGAAGAATATCACAGGGTGGATGTACACTCCCTGCAATATTGGGAGTAATATCAGCCTCTCCTCTCCATGGATATTAGGAGCAATATCTCAGGCTGGGTGTACGCCTCCTGCTCTATGGGGAGTCATATCATCCTCTCCCTTCCAGGATATTAATAACAATATCACAGGGTGGGTGAACACAGCCTGCGATACTGGAATTGTTATCATCCTCTCCCCCTCCAGATACTAGGAACCATATCACAGAAGAGCTGTACCCTCCCTGCGATATTGGGAGTAATAGCATACACTTGTTCTGTGAATATTAGGAGTAATATCACCAGGTGGCTGTCCATTCATTGCTATGTTGGGAGTCATGTCATCCTCTACCCCCCGGATATTAGGATCAGTGTCACAGGGTGAGTGTACACCTACTACGATATTAAAACTAAGATCATGCTCTCTGTCCCAGGATATTAGGAACAACATCACAGGTAGGTGTACACTCCCTATGGTATTAGAAGCAATAATATGATTAATAAGTAAGCATCAATGATCGATTTTAATAATTATCAGGCTGGTCTAGAATTCTTGACCTCAGGTGATCTGCCTGCCTCAGCCTCCCAAAGTGCTGGAATTACAGGCGTGAGCCACTGCGCCAAGCCAACACTTCTTGACATCCCTTTTTGGACCTCAAATTTAGCATGCCGAAAACACACTTTTGATTCCCCCTGCTATAACCCACTCCTCCCATAGTCTTCCCGATCCCAATAACAGCATCTCTCATCTTCCAGTTACTCAGGCCAAAATCCTTGACATCATCTTTAAAACTTCTTTTTCTCTCTCTTGTCATCCAACCCATTTCAACTCTCCTTTCAAAATATATGCCAGACCTAACCACTTCTCACCTTTCTTATCATTTCCAACCAGGTCCAGCCCTCATCATAGCGATCTGGGTTACTGCAAAAGCCTCCCAATCACCAGGCACAGTGGCTCACGCCTGTAATCCCAGCACTTTGGTAGGCCAAGGCAGATGGATCATCAGAGGTCAGGAGCTCAAGACCAGCCTGACCAACATGGTGAAACCCCTCTACTAAAAATACAAAAAATTAGCCAAGCATGGTGGTGGGTGCCTGTAATCCCAGCTATCCGGGAGACTGAAGCTGGAGAATCACTTGAACTCAGAAGGCAGAGGTTACAGTGAGCCGAGATCGTGCCATTGCACTGCAGCCTGGGTGACAAGAGCGAAACTCCATCTCAGAAGGTTAAAAAAAAAAACAAAAAAAGCCTCCCAACCCACCTCTCTCCTTCCGCCTTTCACTCTGCCCTGCATTCTAGCTTCCACTCCCAAACATTTCAGAAAAAAAAAAATTATATCCACAGAGAGAGAAAAAGAAAGTACAAATGCGGTGAAATGTTTGGGGAATCTGAGGGAAGAATATATTGGAATTCTCTGCACTATTTTTGCAACTTTTCAATAAGTCTGGATTATTTCGAATTCAAGAATTAAACAAAGAAAAAAAAAAAAAACACTATCTCCCTTTGTGAATCCATCCTGTCTTTCCCCTGGCAACTTAAGGACACTCTCAACTAAGCACATCTATTTTTACATGAACACTAAAAGAACTCTTGCCTAGTTTTGACTTTCTGTGCTTGGCAGTATAAGTGTGTGTGTGTGTGTGTGTATTTAATATATATGTGTGTGTGTATATATCTGTGTGTGGTGTGTCTGTATATATATAGAGAGAGGAATATATATGTGTGCATATATATTAATATATATTTTACATTTACAATAGTAATGTATATACATATAAATATATGTGTGTGTGTAGATATATATAATACATACCGCATAGCCTGTCCTTAACCAGTTCTAAACTTTGTCGGAAAAACACATACCTAAGCAGAGAATTTCAAAATAATATGATGAATATTTTGATACACGGATATGTTGCTATGGAACACGCTGCTAAGACACAAAACCTCCCAGATGGGGCAATGAATGAACGAAGTTTTGCACCTATAGTCACCCCCTCTGATATCCCCTCAAACTCTTATAGTTATATGCATTTGCTTCCCCCAGGACCCTCGTTTCATAAGGGTTAGTCCTAGAGCCTAGCAAGTTCCTACTACAGCTGGCACACATATGCCATTCAAGAAACAGTGGCGGAGTGAATGACGAGTTAAGAACCATTTGTCAGCCAGTGCTCAGTAATACAACATGCACTGGTATGCAAATCACATTTTTGTTGAAAGCAACAGCAGGATCACAAATTATCTTTCCAGAGAAAGCAAACCTCAAAAGCTTCTTTACCCTACTAAAGCACATTATAAGAAGCTCCCCTTATATAAAAGAAAACCACATTCATGATCAATGGCATGTAAACCTAATAAGCCTTCACCTCTGATGACATCTCTTCCATCCCCAGGGCTAGATAAAGGAGGTTCCAGAAACCCTGGTAGTTGTGAAGGGGGCTCCCAGCTCTGACAGTCTTGAACCCTGTGGGCGCGGAGGTCACACAGCAGAAGAACAACCGAGGGAAGCATCATCAGGCTTCGAATATGTTTGAACCAGAGATGGCAAATAGGCTGCAGCCAACTGAAAACACCAGAGATTCATGGTGGCCACCTGAGGGGTTGTGCTCTTAAAAAACAAAAATTAAAAATAAAAATTAAAAAATTAAAAAAGAAACGGGTCAAGAATCCATCAGGTCTGACTGAGACGTGTATCAGTGACTAACACCCCATATGGCAAAAGTACTCCGGTGCGCTTTGGGTACTCACAGCTTCAGCAGTATTCAAAGGCGTGTGCTTCCCTAAGACTAAGCCACGGGAATAGCCCCAGCAACACTGCCAGGAGAAATGTCTAACATGGATTTGGCTAGAAATACAGTTGTCTTTAACAACTTAACACTGAATAAATCCTGACTTATTAGAGCCTGCGAGAATGACATTCTCAATGATAACAGTTATCACTACAATCTCCAAAGATCTGCGATCCTGCAGGAACTGTGACAGCGCAGGCCACATACCCAGAATGCTTCCCAGACTGCCTGTTACAGAATAAAAGAAATGAAACCCCCCCCCAAGAATGTCTTCACTCACATTCAGCCAGTTGTTCCTTTGTGTGCATCTCTGTGCTAAAATGGCCATTCTTCCCCACAGCCTGAAGTCATATGCTCAAATAAATGAGACTCACATGAAGCCAGAAACGTGCAGATGCCAAGGAAACCAACGCAAACGAAATGGGCTGGAGAGTGTGGCCAGGAGGATGGTACTTCCCAGGAAGCAATTACTTCATCTCTGCCCATGAAGCAGGCAGCTGTCATTGTCCCCCAGGCCCACGCCAGCCACTCGAAGTAGGTTCTAACCAAACTACCTCCAACAATCAACATAAACACACCACACAATTGGCTTCTGAAAGGACACCTTGCAACCAACAAGATACTGTTAGCACAACTTTGACAAACTGTGCAACTAAAAACCTTGGAAAGGGATAAACACTGCCACGTTTTGACTCAAATACTGTTACGTGGTAGCACTGCAATAATTCACTGAAACAAAGAATGAATGAGGAATATGTTTATATAGGAATCAGAGGAAGCATGACTAATCATTTAAAGAAATAGGTCAAGAAACTGGTAGGTTCAAATCCTACCGTGAGACACTCTCAGGGCCTTAGGCAAATTCACTTCTCTTGGTCCTGTTTCTAGGTTCATCAAAAATCAGCTTTGGACTAGGGAATCTGTTGCTTTCCACTGCCTTCCTTCTGTGATTCCAGCCCAGATTTTAGGACTGCTCTCCCACTTGGTATATGAAAGCACTTTCTATGTATAATAGCAAGAGTAAATTTCTGTGTTGAATGCGGTTTGGGACCTACTCTACGAGGAAGAATATCATCATGTAACTTTAAGCATGACGACAAGGCGCACTCTAGATAAGGATAACACATAAGATGTGGCCATACACCTGTGCATGCCTGGCAGGGAGATGGGGAAGTCTCATTTAATGAAGCCCGGGTACCTGTTGCACCTTAACATCCTCAGTCCACATCAAGTTCACAACGCCCTTCTGACATCAAACCACAGGTATCACATACTTTTCCATACTTCCTACCCAAGATTAAATTATGCAGAGCACCATGATAAAGACGCCCCATCCCCAGCATGTTGGCTCTCATTCTGTAGAATTACATACTTGAGGTGCAAAATGATCACCAGGCTGCAGCAGCAAGCAAGACCGGGCTCCGTGGGGACAGCAGGCCCTGCAGCAGCCACCACTCCTGTCGCCACAGTCCGATGCAGCTGCAGAGAAGCTGTGGCTGAGGCCATTCACTTTGTGAGAGAACCGCACAGGAGGGAAAAGGTAGGGAATGTCGGGAAGAGGGCAATGTCATGCTTCTGAGCCCAATCCAAGCCACAGCATCCCCTGTGACTTGTACATATATGCCCAGATGGCCTGAAGTAACTGAAGAATCACAAAAGAAGTGCAAATGCCCTGTCCCACCTTAACTGATGACATTCTACCACAAAAGAAGTGAAAATGACCGGTCCTTGCCTTAAGCGATTATATTATCTTGTGAAATTCCTTTTCCTGGCTCATCCTGGCTCAAAAAGCTCCCCCACTGAGCACCTTGTGACCCCCACTCCTGCCCACCAGAGAACAAACCCCCTTTGACTAATTTTCCTTTACCTACCCAAATCCTATAAAATGGCCCCACCCTTATCTCCCTTTGCTGACTCTCTTTTTTCGGACTCAGCCCGCCTGCACCCAGGTGATTAAAAAGCTTTATTGCTCACACAAAGCCTGTTTGGTGGTCTCTTCACACGGACGCGCATGACAGGCAGGTGCAGAGCCAGGAAAGGACCTGTGATGAGAACAGAAAGGAATGCACCTCCCTGTACACACACTCGGATTTTATGACAATGTGGGCAGGGGGCTGAACTGCATGCCTGAGAACATTCCTCCAAGTTCTTTTGCTGATTTTCTAAATATTGGTGTAAAATCTGAACTCAGACAAAATTTTTTTAAATCGTTTCAATCAACATCTTTGTCTAGTGCTCAGCATCATGTCTACATGATCATCTAGAAAACCAACTTCCGTTCTAAGGCTCACATCCTTCCTATAAAGTCCCAGGGATTTTACAAGGGAATGCACCTCTCATTCGCATCAAGAACACACACAACTACCATTAAAGAAATGCTTAATTTGCTTACATCATTTTTTAAACACCCAGCTTTGAAATACAATAGAGAAGACAACTTTTTCATAGCTCTGCTTTCCAACTGCGAATTGCGGATGGAGAAAATAAACTGCTATGATTTCTAACCAGTCAACAACCTGTCTTCCCTGGCTGCAGTAGGAGCAATCTTTCTGAGCTCAGGATGAAAAAGATCCCAGCTGTTTAGTGGACAGATAGTCATCAGTTCTCAGAGGGCTTCCTGGGTCCCAAATCCCCATGTGATACGTGGAACTAAAAAGCTATCAATGACCAAGCATCTGAACGCTTATCCCACCTCGCCATCTGCTTCTCCTGCCATGCAAATTTAAAATTAATAAGTCTGCTATTAGAGAACAGAGTTGGTGCTGCATCTGTCTTCCTAAAATTACGGATAATTACCAGCCCACAATGGCTTCTAATCAGATTTGAGTAGTTCCTTAGACAGGAAGCTAAAGTGCCTCAGCCCTAAACTGAGAAAAAAAAAGAGAAACTGGAGTGCTCTAGGTTTGATTTTTTCCCCCTTGTTCTAAAGTTGCTGTTCCCGAATCTCCTTCTACTGTCTTGTTTATAAAATGTATGAGAAACAGGGAAATTCAAAGACATGATAGAAATGGCCACTTTTTCTAGGTACAAACTTTGTGAACATTATTTTCAGCTGCTGGGTTTTTTCTCCACAAACTGTGAGCCTGGAGTACATTTTCTCCCTCGTGGTTACACATTCAGAGTCAGGGAAGGTGGCTTTAGCAGTAAAGAGGGGAGCGCAGTGAGAAGTGACCAGACACTGAGAAGGGCAGACAGGGACTCTATCTCAGTGGCCTGCAGCACTCCTGGGCCTTGGCCTTTACTTTTCTATCTGTACAAGGGATCTAAAGGCCCATGATTCTAGGCCACGACAGCTCTTCATACACACATATGCAAACATCACACGCCTATGTGAAAAGCGGTGACACTTGGCTGATTTCCTGAAGAAGTTATCTTGTATCATTTCTACTCAAGTACTCCACCTCCTTCCAGACGAGTATCTGAGGATGATGGGCTATCCCACAGTCATGTGTGTAACCTCTCCTGCTTACGATTCCTGTTCACATAGCATTTTCCAAAAGCATTTGGTGTGAAGTGACAGAAGAAAGAAGAATAAAGTTCTTTCAGCCCATTCATTCATTCATTCATCCAACAAATATTGACTAACTATCTACGTGTCAGGCACTGGTGATATAACAGGGAACATATATTTTTATAGGTAGAGACAGACAACCAAAAAGTATGTTAAGGATTGATCAATGCTGTAGAGGAAAATACACCAGGAAACAGGAAAGAAGAATACCCCTAGCCACCCTACACTGGGGTGATGCTAGTGTTACAAAATGGAAACAGCGGCCGGGCACATGGCTCACACCTGTAATCTCAGCTCTTTGGGAGACTGAGGCAGGCAGATCACCTGAGTTCAGGAGTTCAAGATCAGCCTGACCAATATGGTGAAACTCTCTCTCTACTAAAAACAAAAAAATTAGCTGGACGTAGTGTCACATGCCTGTAATCTCAGTTACTCAGGAAGCTGAGGCACAAGAATCCCTTGAACCTGGGAGACAGAGGTTCGAGTGAGCCGAGATCGTGCCACTGCACTCCAGCCTGGGTGACAGGGGAAGACTCTGTATCAGAAAGAGTAAAAATTAAAAAAAAAAAAAAAATGTAAACAGAGAGTAAGATACCAAAAGAAAGAACATGAACGATTAATTGTAACAAAAGCCTTTGTAAGCTGATACTTTCCTTCCTGGATCCTTGTCCCTTACAAATGGAAAAAACGGGCGGGTAGGGGGTAGCATCAAAATGATGTTTTAAGATGGCTTCGGGTTTCAGATGTCTGACAGCCATACTCATGTACTTCAAGGAAAAAGTTCTAGCCCTATAAACCATCTGGGCAATGGCTTAATGTCTTTTTCTTTTTTTTTTCAGGGAGTTTTTAAAACACAGAAAAATGTGTGTGTTTATTTGGCTGCTCTGTGCCCGCACACGTGCAAACTGTGCTAACAGGTTTTTCCATGTTTTGCTGAATTTGCCAGCTTGCCATAAACAGACTTCCATGTCTTAATGAAATAGCACAAACACCCAAAAATGCAAATCAAGACAAGCTGTCCCTTCAAATGCTGCTGCCATGATGACAGCGAGCGACCATTAGCCAAATCAATACGCGGAGACTGAAGCTGTCCGGCAGAGAGCACAGGGTCGACTGCTTTTCCCACATTTAAAGAAACAAGCGGAAACGGCTCTCTACACAGGACAGACACGTCCAATACTGCCAATGCCCAAAATACTTTCTCCATCACACTGTCTATATGGAATTCAAGTTCCTTCCAATACCATGAGTAACGCCAGTGATAGACTATGTTTAGCCATAGTGACCCATTAGCATTCTTTTTCCTCTAAAATGTTGAAAGAATAACACTGACTGTGCACTTATGATGTGAGTTTGATCTCGTTTGGTTCTCGTTGAAATCCCGTCAGATCAGTACCATATTCTCTCATTTTTCATAGATGAGGAAACTAAGGCAGAGAAAGGCTAAGTAAGTTGTCCATGGTCACAGGTTATTTAGGAACTTTTCTCCAAACTTTCAAAAGTTAACTACTGCCACTATTACAAATGGGTTTTTGTTTGTTTTTTTTTGTGTGTGTGTGTTTTGAGACAAGGTCTTGCTCTGACCAGGCTGGAGTGCAGTGGTGTGATGATGGTTCACTGCAGCCTCGACTTCCCTGGCTCAAGTGATCCTCGCACCTCAGCCTCTCCACTAGCTGGGATTACAGGCATGAGCCACCACATCTGGCTATTTTTTTAATTTTTATTTTTTCTAGGGATGGGGTTTCACCATGTTGCCCAGACTGGTTCCAAACTCTGGGCTCAAGAGATCCTCCCAGGTCAGCCTCCCAAAGTCCAGGGATTACAGGTGTGAGCCACTGTGCACAGCCCTACAAAGGTGACTTATACAAAGTCAGAGCAGTGAGCAGGAAGAGAACAGAGACTTCAGCGAGTCTCCTGGCTGTTGCAACACCGTATCCCTCCTCCATACCGTAATGTGTCTACACACACCAAGCTCCTAGACGTTGAAGGCAGGCCGGCTCAGAGACGAAAGAGCAATCAAGAAAGAGAAGATGCAGACATGCGTCTTGATTTCAGCTCGAGCGTGCCTCTCTGCCCTGCAGCTGCACAGGCAGAAACCAGGGGCCGTGAGTCTGAGGCAGTGTGTTTGGTTCCTGGCAGGTAATCTTTTGGGAGACCATCCCATAAATTAGTGTTACACTTCTCAAAAAGGAAGTGTGACTTTTATAGAAAAATCGATTCCATTTGGGAGAAAGGCCTAATAAAACCACAAAAGGATAATACATTCATACAACAACAAATTCAATTCATCTGTCACAAACTGAAATCCCAAAGCCCTCTGGGCACACTGCTGCTTTTCTGAGCTGAAATTCAACTCCAGTTGAGAAACAGGTCAACTTTTCTTAAAAGATTTCTTTTTCACATGCCTTAAATAAAAATTCCTTTCCCTCACTTGTCATTTTCCAGATTTAATGGCTCTGCTGGCCTTCCTCTCATTTAGGCCATGAGCACTGACTGCATGTCTGCTATGGCCCGGACTCCACGGGAGGCACCCTAGGGGACACAGATGACCGCAACACAGCGACACCCTCAAGGAGCACAGACGGGGAAGGCAAGATGATACAATCGTAGCCTTCACATAGAAAAGAACTTGGCATCCACAGCCCGTCCCATTTCTAGAAAACAACGATGCTGAGTCAGTAACATTTACAGAACAGCCTGCAGTGTGGAGGAAGGCACGAGGGGGCTCCATGCGGGGAAGAGCACCTTCAGAAGGGGCATACAAACAAGGGGGAGGCAGGAGACGCCCCCACGCACAAGGGCCAGCCTAGGGGCCTTCAGAAATGCCCATGCATCTGGGAGGAGGGAGAGAGGACAAGATACTTAAATGCTCCAAAATGAGGAGAAGCCTCCCAAGAACCTCCCCCGAAATGGGGCAGGGATTTACAAAAGACCAAACCGAGCATGCGCAGTTACCTGAGCATAGCGCCACCAGAGCGAGCTATTGAGGAAGAAACAGGGTCCCTAGAAGCCTGAGCCTCTACTCCCAGCTCTGCGACTCATTCACCCTATGACCTTGGTGAAGGCTCTTAGCTTCTGTGAGCCACAAGAGAATCACGGGAAAACAGAAGATATGAAAACTGCTCTGGCTTTTTCACAGAACTGCTGAGGGAATAAAATCAGATAATGGATTTTAAAATTCTCTGTCAATTACGAAGCAAAATACAAACGTATGAAATCATTCTTACCTTTAATAACAGCACTGTAAAATTAAGAGCAGAGTTAAGACCACAGCATTTTCCACACCCTTACTCCCGGGAGAAATAGTGAGTCCAGCCGATGTATTTGGGCAACTCCAGTATCTAGGCTTTGAGAGCCTCAAACAGCTCATGAACTCTGACAGTATCACTCCAGCCCAGTGCTCATTAAGTTCTCCAAGACAGCCAACTGACATAAAATCCTACAGCTTTTTCAGCTGGGCTTGAAGCCCTCCAAGCTCACAGCACAGCTAAACAATGAAGAGGTTTTCTGCCACTAGACTCAAAAGCTGGCTTTTGTAAATTCCCATAAAAAGAACATTCAAGGCCGGGCGTGGCAGCTCACGCCTGTAATCCCAGCACTTTGGGAAGCTGAGGCACTAGGATCACCTGAGGTCAGAAATTCAAGAACAGAGGGCTGGGTGCGGTGGCTCAAGCCTGTAATCCCACCACTTCGGGAGGCCGAGGCAGGCGGATCACGAGGTCAGGAGATCGACACCATCCTGGCTAACATGGTAAAACCCCGTCTCTACTAAAAAAAAATACAAAAAACTAGCCGGGCGAGGTGGCGGGCGCCTGTAGTCCCAGCTGCTAGGGAGGCTGAGGCAGGAGAATGGCATAAACGCATAAACCCGGGAGGCGGAGCTTGCAGTGAGCTGAGATCCGGCCACTGCACTCCAGCCGGGGCGACAGAGGGAGACTCCGCCTCAAAAAAAAAAAAAAAAAAAAAAAAAGAACAGCCTGGCCAATATGGCGAAGCCCCCCGTCTGTACTAAAAATACAAAAATTAGCCAGGCATGCTGGCTGTAATCCCAGTTACTCAGGAGGCTCAGGCAGAAAAATCGCTTGAACTCTGGAGGCCGAGGTTGCAGTGAGCTGAGATCATGCCACTGCACTCCAGCCTGGGCAACAAAAGCGAAACTCCATCTCAAAGAAAAAGAAAAGAAAGAGCATTCTTTTTTGTTGATCTTAAATTTCCTGTGCTTAACACAGAGAAATCATACAACACTGAAATACTGAAAAACATATCATAAAAAGCATTTAGTGACTGAAAAGACATTCAGTATAACCTGTAACAGTGAGTTCACCTCCTCTGTCCAGCCAGCTCCACTAACGCTGTGACCCTTAACAATGCTTTCACTAAAACAGAGGAAAATTAAGAGGACCGCTTACCCCACTCAGCTGACAGCTAAACCAGTGCTCCTCCCCGGGCTCACTAAAGATGACCTTTACCCAAAACCAGGCTGCAACAACCCTGTAACTGTTGACTAACAATTTCAAAATTCCCATATTCTTTGTTCACTCCTAAGGAAGATGAACTGAAGCCAGGTGTCTCCAAGTCAGAACTAACAGAAGCCTTAAACATCAGATGGCCCATCCCCTTCTTTGACAACCGGGGGATCTAAAGCTGAGCTTATGGAAGAAAACAGCCTGTTTAGTAACAAAGAGAAAACCAAAGCCTAGTCACCTAACCTCTGGTCCAGAACTCCTGCAACAATCCAACACCTATATAGGATGAGTCTCCCCAACCAGAAACTCGAAAATCCACAACTTTTTGAGTGCTGATGTGACGCTCAATGAAATGTTCATTGGAGCAGCTCAGATTCTGGATTTTTGAATTCAGGATGCTCAACCAGCAAGTATAATACAAATATTCAAAAATCCAAAAATATTAAAAAAAATCTGAGACACTTCTGGTTCCAAGCAGTTTGGATGAGACCTATTCAACCTGCATTTTTTTTTCCCCCTCTAATGAAGGAAATTAAAGACGAGGCCCGAGCAAAGTCATTCAATCCATACTAAAGTCATTCAATAGTTTAATTAGTACCCATTTAAAGTTAAGTGCTACCCACAGATATTTAAAAGGGTGAACACATACATGCCTATAATCCCAGAATTTTGGAAGGCCGAGGCGGGAGGATCACCTGATGTTAGGAGTTCAAGACCAGCCTGGCCAGCATGGTGAAACTCCATCTCTACTAAAAATGCAAAAATTAGCCGGGTGTGGTGGTGCACCCTTGTTATCCCAGCTACTCGGGAGGCTGAGGCATGAGGATTGCTTCAACCTGGGGGGAGCACGTTGCAGTGAGCCAAGATCACACCACTGTACTCCAGCCTGGACAACACAGCAAGACTCTGTCTCAAAAAAAAGAAAAAAGAAAATTAATCTATATTGTGTTTTCAAATGGAGCCCATGTTCCCAGAACACAAGCCCTGCTGTATGCTCCAAGGGCACACAGGGTGCCCCTTTATCTTAATACTCACCATATTCCATGGCAGCCATTGGCACGTGTCTGTCCATTGCACTAGACTTCCTGCACATGAGGCAGGAATCATATATTATTACCTTTCTGTTCCCAGTGTCTGACCTAGAAGACACTCAGTAAATGATTACTGAACTAAGTCAGTTACTAAGACATGTTAAACTTGTATTAAGAAAATTGATTTAATAAGTTTGCCAATGCAGCATTCATAACACACAGCTTAGATCTCAACCCACGGATTTATCTTGTGTTCTGCTAGATTATCACCTATTCACATTCAGGAGGCACCTAGTATGTGCTAGGCATTACTAATTGCTGGGGACCTAGCAGTGAGAAAACAATATTCCTTGTTCAAAGACAAGTTCTAGTATAAGGAGGAATAGAAGGAACAGGCTAGATTGATGAGAGAGCTAAGAAAAGGACAGGATGCCATGGGAAGCACCTGGTCTTGTCTGGATGGTACATAGTTAATGAAGTCTGAGTGCTTCGTATAGCATAAGATCATCTCCTCCAAAGAAGCGAATGAAGCTTTGATTCCTCAGTACCAGAAGTCACCATAAAGGTGTGTACGGCCCCATGCTTAGTGTAGGAAGTGAAACCAAACAAAGCTCCAACTTCCAGAGGCAACGGTCCAATTATGAAATCCTCTGGCTACGTTCACTTGAAATTCAAGGTATTCAAGAGGCCAATATTTAAGCGATAAATTAACCCAACCACTTAAAACTAAAGTAGTCTTTGGTTCAAGGGGTAAGGGTATAGTACCTTTTACAAATTTATTAACTCTTTTTTTCTTTTTTTTTTTTTTTGAGACGGAGTCTCGCTCTGTCGCCCAGGCTGGAGTGCAGTGGCCGGATCTCAGCTCACTGCAAGCTCCACTTCCCGGGTTTACACCATTCGCCTGCCTCAGCCTCCCCAGTAACTGGGACTACAGGCGCCCGCCACATCGCCCAGCTAGTTTTTTTGCATTTTTTTTTTTTTTTTTTTTTTAGTAGAGACGGGGTTTCACCGTGTTAGCCAGGATGGTCTTGATCTCCTGACCTTGTGATCCACCCGTCTCGGCCTCTCAAAGTGCTGGGATTACAGGCTTGAGCCACTGCGCCCTGCCACAAATTTATTAACTCTTAATATTTACATTTAAATATGATGATGATGGTGTAATAACTTTACTGAGTAGTTGCTATGTGTTAGGCACCAGACTAAGCACTTTACACCCATATTTGCACGATCCTGTGAGATGATAATGACCCCTTGTCATCCCATTTCATAGATGAAAGTCAGGTTTATATAAGCTTAAAAACTTGCCCCAAATGACACAGCTAGTTAGCCAAACCCAGGCAGCCTGACTCCATAGGCCTTGCTTAAAGAAGTAATATTTATAAACTGTCCAGCACAGAGGTGATACAAACAAGAGTTCAATAAATGCCTAAAGAGTACTTCATACCCAAAATCGTGTCCTGCCAATCAAACTAGACTTACTCTGGTTCTGCATAACCAACTGTCAGACTGTTGTTCCATGAAGAAACGGAGGAATGGGTAGAGATCAGAATAGAGTGAATAACTCGTAAATATACTTCAAGGCAGGTAGTAACAGGACGTGGCATTTGGCTATTTCCACATTTGTTTGCATAACATTTTTTTCACAGTTCTAAAGCACAACAACCATTCTAAGCTGGTGAAAGCATAAGGCACATCTATGATCCAGGCCTCCAGTTCGCTGTGGAGTAGTGGTTCTCAACCTTTACAGTATATCCGAACCACCTGGGGGTTTTTAACAGCACTATAGCTGCCCAGGCTCTATTCTTGCAGATTCTATTTCAACTGGTCTGGAGTAAGCACGCATGCTTTTTTCACAGCCCCCCAGATGCAGCTAGGTTTGCAAACCACTGTCCAAGATGCTCTCACACTTCCGCTCAGTTCAACACACACTCACTGAGATTCTAAGCACTATGAATCGGGCTAAGTTAACAAGTCAGACTCCACTCCCCAATAATACTGGCAAAGAAACCAATATCAGAGATTTATTCCAGTCCAAACCAAATACATTGCCTGGTGAAAACAATGCCCTGGCAGAGTTTGCCATACAAAACAACTTCCTGTATCTTCCCGGTCAGTAGCCTAGAGACTGACTCTGAGCCATGAGAATTCAGAACCAGGGGAAAATGCCAGTCTGAGGCATCTGCCACACTCCTAGCACACCCCAAAAAGTGCCCAGCTACATTTCACATCCACTGTCCTAACAGGGGTCGAAATAGGGAAGAGCAGTGCAATACAGAAAACAGAGCCTGCTGGGCATCAAAAGCCTGGGGAATTCCAGTCCTAGCCCTGCTACCAATCGGTCTGGTCACGTCTCTCTGGTCCTGGTGTGGCCAACAGTTACGCGAGAGGGTGAGGTATAAAAACACAGATGTCAGGCAAACTCCAACATCCAAAATACATAGAAATTTAAAAGCATTAAGGTGATATCAAGGAATGTATGCCATCAACCAGAAAAGTCACTGAAGTATTCCTTTTTCCATTCTTAAGAAATCAAAAGTGGAAGCAGAAAATTGAGCAATCAGCCTACCAAGTTGACTGGGGCAACAGAATACACTCACGGATTCTGCTCACAACAGCAGGGGTGACAGACCAACAGGAGAACTGCAGAGCGTCCCTCTCTCCTCTGTCCACCCATGCCACCAGCATGTGAGTGCGCCCACAAGCAGCGCCCAGTCTCCTGTTCCACTGATGCCAGCGTCCACTCACCACAAGCCTACTAAGTGCCACGTGTGCTATGATGCTCCCTCATCTCATCACCATAGACATCCCTGCTGGAGGTGAGTATGTGATAGACAAAAATCACAGAGGGCTAGGGAGGTTGAGACTTGCATTCCCACTGTGGTGAGGGTGTGCTTGACAGGGACCCCACAACTGGGCCCTCCATGCCACTCTCCTCAGTAATCACTCCCAGACCAGAGCAGCGAGGGGGAATTTTCTTCCTCTCACTATTTTCAGCCCCTTGGCTGACCCAGCATTCCCCAGAAAGCTATGCAGTCCTGGCAGCTCTGAGGCCACAAAGCCATAAACGCACAGGACACACAGCCCATCTGTCTCTAATGGGTCTTTTACTTGTCATGCTGGTCATTTCTAAGAGCAGATGGGTTAAGAAAGACATGGCAAGTTACCACGAAATGACCCCTCCACTCCTCCCTGGGGGAAGGCTGACTAGCGAGCAGTCAGGCCGGCTTTCTTCCCCCACTCCCTGCATTCTTGTCCCCAAGGAGCCACAGACAATCCCCCCAAATATAGGCAGGAGACAGCCGCCTCCTTCCTACAGCTGGAGGGGGACAGGGTCCTCTCGGGCCTTTCTAACTGCATGAAAACCAAACTGTGAGCTGTACTGACCCGGGCCTCACCCATGTTGCAGGCATGTACAACACAGGTGCCCAGTGGTATCATCAGGCAGAACTACAAATGTGCTTTCCATCGTTTACATACAATGATTCCAGAACCGCTATCCGCACAGCTCCACTTCTCACACATACGACGTGCTTCACGGATTACACAGCATTTTCACCACGCCCCTCATCCGCTCCTCCCAGCAGCCTTGTGTGATCCCTTGAGTATACTTCCTCATACTGAGGTTTGAAACCAAAACTTTCCCAAGAATATCCAGCTAGTGTTAGAACCAGGATATGAGGGCTTCTGATTCTAGAACCAGTATTTGTGCCACTATTCCACACGGGCCCCTCCAGGGATTGCTGCCTGATCTTAAAATGCAGACAGCAAATTCATCTCTTACAGTCCTGGGGTTCCCTATAGACAAGAAGTAAAACTTCTAACAGAAAGCTTAGACTTATTTGGAAGGCTACCTGGGATAATTCTTTTAAGTTAGTTTGTTCATGTTTTGGAAAGATTGTTCCAATGACAATGCGGGGCATGAAGTGTAGAAAGGATTCCATGATGAGGCAGAGAAACAATTCGGTGGCTCTTACAACAGTTCAAATGAGGCATGAGGCACAACCAGAAAGGACAGAGGGAAAATGCATTGGAAAGAAATGCAAAATGAAGTCCACTCAGACCCAGGATGGAAAAAAGGGGATTAAGGATGGTGGTGGTTTCTAGTTCATCCGGATGAACAAGGATGTCATGAACTACTGCAGAGTGGTATCTGGGGCCTGAGTGCACCAGTTTGTTTAACCATTCACCTGCTGAGCAGTCTCCGGGCTGTTTCCAGTTTCTGGCCTTTATAAATAATGCCGCTATGAACAGATACATAAAGGCTTTTGTGTGAACATAAGTCTTCATTTCTCTGGGATAACTGCCCATGAATGTGAGTGCTGCATCCTATGGCAATTGCACGTTTAGTTTTTTAAGAAACTGTCAAGCTGTTTTCCAGAATGGCTGTACCATCTTCCATTCCCACCAGCCAAGTGTGAGTGATCCCGTTTCCCGGCATCCTCACCAGCATTGGTCTTGTTACTACTTTTTATTTTAGGCATTCTGAGAGGTGTATAGTGACGTGGCTTTAGTGTGCATTTTTCCTGACGGCTCATGATGTTGAACATCTTTTCATGTGCTTGTATGTTATCTGAAATGTCTCTTCAGGTCTTTTATTCATTTTCAAAGTAGATGATTTGGTTTCGCTGCTGAATTTTTTTGTTGTTGTTGTTGTTGTTGAGACGGAGTCTCGCTCTATCACCCAGGCTGGAGTGCAGTGGCCGGATCTCAGCTCACTGCAAGCTCCGCCTCCCGGGTTCCCGCCATTCTCCTGCCTCAGCCTCCTGAGTAGCTGGGACTACAGGCGCCCACCACCTCGCCCGGCTAGATTTTTGTATTTTATTAGTAGAGACGGGGTTTCACCGTGTTAGCCAGGAAGGTCTCGATCTCCTGACCTCGCGATCCACCCGTCTCGGCCTCCCAAAGTGCTGGGATTACAGGCTTGAGCCACCGCGCCCGGCCCCACTGCTGAATTTTGATAGTTCTTTATAGATTATAGATATGAGTCCTTTATCAGACATGTGATTTGCAAATAGTTTCTCCCAGTCTCTAGCTCCTCTCTTCATCTTTATTTTCCATTTTACATTTTAGTCCATGATCCATTTTGAGTAAATTTTTGTATGAGGTATGAGGTTTAGATCAGAGTTCAGGTTTTTTTCCTATGAATAATCAGGTAGCCAGTAACTTTTTTAAAGAGACAGGGTCTCACTCTGTCACCCAGGCTGGAACGTGATGACAAGATCAGAGCTCACTGCAGCCTCAACTCCTGGGCTCAAGTTATCCTCCTGCCTCAGCCTCCTGGAGTAGCTGGGACCACAAACAGGTGTCATCATGAACAGTTAATGTTTTTTAGTTTTTGTAGAGACAGGGTCTTGTGCCATGTTACCCAGGCTGGTGTGGAACTCCTAGGCTAAAGTCATCATCCCACTTATATGGGGTCAGGCAGTGCCACATGCCTGTAATCACGGCACTTTGGGAGGAAGAAGCAGGAGAAACGCTTGAAACCAGGAATTCCAGACCAGCCTGAGCAACAGAGGGAGGTCCTGTCTCTGCAAAAAATTTTAAACATTAGCTGGGCATGGTATTGTACACCTGTGGTCCCAGCTACTTGGGAGGCTGAGGTGGGAGGATCTCTCGAGCCTATGAGGCTGAGGCTGCAGTGAGCCATGATAGCACCACTACACTCCAGCCTGGGAGAAAGTGAGACCCTGTCTCAAAAAAAAAAAAAAAAAAAAAAGCTAGAGCATCACCCATATTAAAGACAGGTATTGTCTTTTTGAAAATTTAATTACAGCTATATAATGGACATGTAAAATGTCCAGTTTGAAAGTTTGAAACATATACAACTCTAAGTATTCTTACCTTAAAATTCTGATTCCTACCCAAGATAACGCATACTGTTTACATAAGTATCACAATGCCTGGACAACAACTAAAAATGTGTACGAGGGAGAAAAATGAGCATGTATGCCTATTAATTAAGGTATATTTCCCCCTTATTACATAAAAAAGTCATCACGGCAAACCCCTGTGGCTATCTAAAGCAAGCCTACAGTTTTACTTCTCTGTATTATAAAATGCAAGGCTAAAATTGAAATACTAAACATTTCCTGAAGCCAAGGGTAGTTCACTTAAAATAAATGCCTAGCGTCTATATCAAAAATATGAAAAAGCTAGCTACTTCCTAGCCATTCCAATCTAAGTTCAACTTCTTTTTTAATTGACACATAACTGTGTACCGTACATATGTATGGAGTACACATAGTGATGTTATAATACATGTAATGTATGTGATCAGCGTAATTAACATATCCACCATTTCAAACATTTATCATTTCTTTCTTTGTGTTGATAACGTTCAATACACTTCCTCCAATTATCTGGAACTACTTTTCTTTTTTTTTTTTTTTTTGAGACAAAGTCTTGCTCTGTTGCCCAGGCTGGAGTGCAGTGGTGTGATCTCAGCTCACTACATCTGCTTCCCAGGTTCAAGCTATTCTCCTGCCTCGGCCTCCCTGGTAGCTGGGGTTACAGTCACCCACCACTATGCCCGGCTAATTTTTGTATTTTTAGTGGAGACGGGGTTTCACCAGGTTGGCCAGGCTGGTCTCAAACTCCTGACCTCAGGGGATCCACCCACCTCAGCCTCCCAAAGTGCTAAGATTACAGGTACAAGCCACCGCGCCCAGCCTGAAACTATATATTCTTGTTAACTATAGTCATCCTATGTTATAGAACACTAGAACTTATTCCTATCCAGCTATAATTTTGTATCCTTTAACACATTTCTCCCTATCTCTCTCTTCCCCCACCCTTCTCACCCTCTAGGAGCCTCTGTCTACTTTCAACTTCCATGAGATCCACTCCTTTTTGCCTTCCACATAAGAGAACATTTGCTGTGTAACTTTCTGCCCCTGGCTTATTTCATAGTATCTTCCAGTTCCATCCACGTTGCTGAGAATAACAGGACTTCATCCTGTGTTATGGCTGAATAGTACTCCACTGTGTAGAAAGACCACATTTTCTCTATCCATCATCTGCTGTTGGACACCAAGGCTGGTTGCATATCTTGGCTATGGTGAACAGTGCTGCAGGAAACACAGGTGCGGATGCCCCTCGGACACTGATTTCCTTTTCTTTGTGTATCTACACTGTAGTGGGACTGCTGGATCACACTGTAATTTCATTTGCAGTTTTCTGAGGAACCTCCATACTGTTTGCCATAGTGGGTGCCCTAGCTTACTCTTACTCTTTTTCCTTTTTCTCTTCGAGACATAGTCTCACTGTTGCCCAGGCTAGAGTACAGTGGTGTAATCTCAGCTTGCTTACTGTAGCATCTGCCTGCCGAGTTCCAGTGGTTCTCATGCCTTGGGCTCCTGAGTAGCTGGGATAATGGGCGCCCATCACTGCACCTGGCAAATTTTTGTATTTTTTAGTAGAGATGGGGTTTCACCACCTTGGCCAGGCTGGTCTTGAACTCCTGGCCTCAAGTGACCCGCCCACCTCAGCCGCCCAATAATGCTGGGACTACAGGTGTGATCCACCATTCCCAGCTAATTTTTGTGTTTTTACTAAAGACGGGGTTTCACCACGTTGGCCAGGCTGGTTTCAAACTCCTGACCTCAGGTGATCTGCCCGCCTCGGCCTCCCAAAGTGCTGGGATGTCAGTGTGCACCACGCGCCCAGCCAGCTGCTCTAGTGTACACCCCTACAGTGTGTAAGAGCTCCCTCGCCTCCATATCCTCGCCAACACTTGTTATTTTTTGTCTTTTTGATAATACTCATCCTAACAGGTGAGATGATACCTCACTGTGGTTTGGATTTGCATTTCTCTGATTGTAAGTGATACTGAGCATTTCTTTCACATATGTTTTGGCCATTTGTATATCTTCTTTAAAGAAATGTCTGTTCAGTTGGGTGTGGTGACACAAACCTGTAAGTTCAGCACTCAGAACGCTAAGGCAGGAGGACAGCTTGAGCCTAGACCAGCCTAGGCAGCATAACGAAACCCTAGCTAAAAAAAAAAAAAAAGAAGAAGAAGAAGAAGATAAATATGTGTGTCTACTCAGCTTTTTGACCTCCAAAAATTAAGAGCCCATTTTGGAATCAGACATCCTGCCTGATTCAGAGACAATCTGTGTTTGGTTCTACTCTGCTACTTCCTATGTGACTTTGGGAAGTTCCCTTAGCCACTTTGAGCTCAACTTCCCCAACATTAACCAGGAATAAGTACCACCTGCCTCTGCTGGTTAACGCTGAGGACTCAAAGGAGAACCTCCACAAGGCCACTTGACAATGCCGCCTGGCGGAAGCCCCTCAATGCGGGGCTGGTAGGATCATCTGAAGCCAAGTACAACTTTCCTTTCCACTGTCCCAGGCTCACTCTACATATGATTAGCAAGGAATAGCGAATAAAGGAAACCAAAATACTTGCTGAATTTTTAAAAAGTGGGGGTGGTGGGAAAATAGGAGGGAGAGGAGGGGAAGGAAAAGCAGCCGGTCACAAGTTCTAGTCCAGGGCTCATCCCCGGCCTCCTCACACAGGCAATCACCAGTCCCCACCTCCTGGGGAGGGGTAGTTTCTTGGCTGGCTTCACCCACATGGAAGGCACTGCCACAGGTGTTCAGAAACCAGGAGCACCTTGAAATGGGCAATGTGCTTTGGGTAGGAGAACTACAATTTCCTCAAAGAAACCACAGCACAAAAGTGACCCACATAGGAGGCACCAACGGCTGTAAATACTTGGTGGCAAAAAGTGATGTCATACCTTCTGTACAGGAGACATACACCCAAATAAAACTTGCCAAAAGAGAAGAGAAAAAAATACAGCAGACATCCAGTGCCATTCTGTTACAGAAATACTTATATCCCAAAGCCAGGGACCTCTCTGGAACACTGTGTTTATTTCCACGTTTCATGGAAGATGTTTGAGTGCACTCACGTGTATCTCAACAAACTTCCAGTCCCTGCTCTAAACCCTGTGGCTCCTCAGCAAAACCCCAAAACAAGTATCAGTTTTCCTTCCAAATGGGAAATTTCCTGACCTAGTGAAACCAGCATCAAGTCCGCTTATTATGAGATAGCTGATTACAGGCGAAGCCCTCTAGTCCCAGGATGACTACCCTCCTGCAGGAGCGGGAAGGATGGGCATAGCACTGGCCTGCCAGACCACATCTCCAGGCAGTTTCAAACCATGGCTGCTCAGGTGAGCCATGATAAAAATCAAAACCAAGTCTCTCTGAAAAGTGTACATGTCAAGAGACACACCTCGGGCCAGACTCAGCAGAAATGGATGTTGCAAGGTTTGTTCAGAGATCTCCTCTCCATGCCCCCTCTCCCCGGGACCTCCCTCCTTGCACTAACGGCCCAGGGCCAATGGACCGCTCCCTTGCCTCTAGCCCAGTGCATTTTCAGGAACAGCTCCCAGACTGTACCAGACCCTGAAATGTATTCGCTGAATGCACTATTTCTTCAAATGATCATAAATCACCTGACTATAACAACAATTGTTTTAAAAGTGTTCTCTCTCTCTCTCTCGTGAATTGTGCCATGAGTTTGAGCAAGTAGTTTTGCTTCTCTCTACTGCAATTCTATCATTTGCAAAATGTTAACAATTACTGTGTTCACCCATAGCATTGTTGTAAAAAGCCTTAAGATCCACTTCATGGAGCCTGCCTGGAGCACAGACCCTGTCACATGGTAAATGCCCACTGAAGGTGAGTTATCTGTAGCTATTATTACCTGCCACTCCAGCGAACAAAAGGAGTCGATCAGGTCTCATCGTATCATCATGAAAGGATGTCCATGTAGACTGCAGAGTGGGAGTAGGGGACTCAGTGTTTCTCAGGTACTATTTTGGTTTTTACAATGTGTACATACATATTTGCAGGTACACTGGAAAAGATCTGGAAGGAAATACACCCAGTGTTAACAGTGACTACCCCAAAGACACATTCATCCAAACACACAACAGAGAAACACTCACTATCTTTGTGTCTTCCATATCATTTGAACTATTTTCAATAAGCATCTATGGCTTTTGTAAAGTTTTTGAAAGGAATTTATTGCAATTTTTTCTGGTGAAATAAGAAGGAGCATGAAAAAGGTGGAAACAGAAGGTAAAATGGAATGGGTCTCAATGGAATTGAGTCCCAGCCAGGATCAGCAGGCACACAAACCACACACCTCTCACTACAACTCAACACCAGCTCTTTCTTCTCTTGGTCCAATGGCCCAAGATTTAGAGATAAAATATTTATTGTGATCACATCAATCACACCAAGGAGCTTGGAACCACCCTTTCAAACTCCTCTGGTTCTGTGCACCTGCCTGGGGCTGTTAGCTTTCCTCCTGTGTCTTTGGCTGGCCTGTAATCCCCTAGTGGTGGAAATGCACCCTGACACTTAGCCATCATCCCCACAACACTCAGAACTGCATAGAGACCACGGCAGTGATGCCCACTCGGACTGTGATTCTACTTATAAAGCAAAGGACCAGGGACCAGATGTGACTTGTCTTTGGTAACTCACCAGCTGTTGCTTAAACCAGAACAAAGCCAGGTCTCCTGATGCCCAGAAAAGAGCTAGTGCCTGTCCCACTAGAAACGTGGTGAAAATGTTTTGCTTGCTGTGAAAAGATGCACTACTGGAGAAGATGGGTGCAACTTCTCATGGAGCCATTCAGCCCAGATGACCAGGAAACAGGGCTGCCAGATGAGACACTAAGCCCCTCCACTAGAAAGGAAATCTGGTTGGGCAGTGGAGGGAAACTCACACAGGTTACCCCGGCCCAACGGCAGAAACAACATGAACAAAACAAAAAATACCTGACCGGAAAGCTGTAGCCTGGCTAGCAAATTCGAAATAGAGCCACAATCCTAGCAGCACATATCACTGCAGCACAGAGCTTCAGTCAGTGTGTGCACACGTTAAGTAGAAATGTAAAATGTCCATGTTTTTGGAACAAGGGGGCTATTTGTGTGTGTGTGTGTTGTCAAACAAAACAGCTCAGAAGAAACTGTTGGCAAGGAAATAGAAATAGGCGTCCTTACACATTGACAGTGAGATAACGGTATGGCCCTAACGGAAGGGAATCCAGCAACACCCATCAACATTTAAAATGTGCAGAACCCTGGATCCCACAATTCCATTTCTAGCAATGCATCCTATGAACACATTCATGCAAATATGCAAGAATTACGTACAACTCAGCATTGATTAATCCAAACGGTTGGGAACAACCTAAATATTTACCAGTGGGGAACGAACTGGTGGAGAACAGTGTTTATCTTATGCCAACATCTGTGTTTTTAAAAAGAAGATACATAGGCTGGGTGCAGTCGCTCACACGTGTAATCCCAGCACTTTGAGAGGCTGAGGCAGGTGGATCACGAGGCCAAGATATTCAGAACATCCTGGCCAACATGGTGAAACCCTGTCTCTACTAAAAATACAAAAATTATCTGGGCGTGGTGGCGCACGCCTGTAGTCCCAGCTACTCAGGAGGTTGAGGCAGGAGAATCACTTGAACCCGGGAGGCGGAGGTTGCAGTGAGCTGAGATCACGCCAGCCTGGTGACAGAGCAAGACTCCATCTTGGAAAAACAAACAAACAGAACTGGCAGCAGTGGTCACAGGGCAGTGACTGGAGTAGGACTGCCTTTCATTCTCCAGGACCTTTTGAATGTCACTCATATTACATATTCAAAATATATGACTACAGCAAATATTTTCAAAGTAACTATGAAAAACTGGGGAAATGATAATATCTAACACACAGGACTGCTGCATAATTAGAGGATGAAAAACAGTAAGCACTATCAGAGTTCAAAGGAAAAAGATTAACTCTAGTTTGGATGTCAGAGTGGGGATCATGTAAAGGAAGTGAGTATTTCAAGTCTTGAAGGATAGAGAAGATTTAAAGAGACAGAAGTGTGGAGACGATGTCCCAGATGGAGATAAGAACATAGGCGAAGACGATGAAGAGATGAGAAGGTATAAATTCTAAGTGCAGCTTTCAGGCTGGGTTTCAGAACAGGGCGTAGGCAACAAGCTGGAGTGCAAGGCTGATGGCGGGAATGGAAACACTGAAACCCAAACTTGCATATCACGCCCGGATCATGAGCCTTGAATGCCAAGCCAGGGAACCCGTCCTTGATCTTAACAATGAAAAATCACTGGGCTAGGTGTGGTGGCTTCTGCCTGTAATCCAGTGCTTTGAGAGGCTGAGGTGAGAGGACTGCTTGAGATCAGGAGTTTGAAACCACTAAACACAGCAAGACTTTGTCCTTACAAAATATTTAAAAATTAGCTAGGCAGGATAGCACACCTGTAGTCCCAGCTACTCAGGAGGCTGAGGCGGGAGGATCACTTCAGCCCAGGAATTTAGGGTTACAGTGAGCTGTGATGGCACGCCTGCATTCCAGCCTGAGCAACAGGGCAAGAGCACATCTCAAAAATAAAATAAAATGAAATAAAATCACTAAAAGTTTGTGTAGACATAAAGTATAAAATCATACCATATATGATTTAATCCAGATATACAATATAAATTAGAGAGGGAAAAGAGAAATTAGGAAGCTATTATAAGAAGACAAGACTCAACTAAGATGTGAGCAAAGGCCCTGGGTTCACAGTGTTATTTTTATATAAAGGAATGAACTACCACATTTATTTTCATGGCATCACCAACTTAGATACAGGCTACAGTATTCTGGAACCATCTCTGTATCAGTCAAATCAGATGGCCATAATACTATAGGCAAATACCATAATAAACACCATAGGCTGTGTGGTTTAAACATTAGTTTATTTCTCACAGCTCTGGAGGCTGGAAGTCCAAGATCAAAGTGTCGGCCAGCTCAGTTCTGGGACAGGGACCTCCTCCTGGCTTGCAGACAGCCACCTTTCTCTTGTTTCCTCACACCAGGGCAGTAGAAGCGCTCTGTTTTCTCTTTTTTTTTTTTTTTGAGACAGAGTCTCACTCTGTCACCAGGCTGGAGTGCAGGGGCACAATCTCAGCTCACTGCAACCTCCGACTCCCTGGTTCAAGCAACTCTCCTGCCTCAGCCTCCCGAGTAGCTGGGATTACAGGCACGTGCCACCACACCCAACTAATTTTTGTATTTTTAGTAGAAACAGGGTTTCAGCATGGTCTCAATCTCCTGATCTCGTGATCTGCCCACCTCGGCCTCCCAAAGTGCTGGGATTGCAGCTGTGAGCCACCACACCCGGCCTGGTTTCTCTTCTTCTAAGGGCACTAATCCTGTCAGACCAGGGCCCACACTCATGACCTCATCTAACCCTAATCACTTCCCAAAGGTCCTACCCCCGAATACCATCACACTGGCAGTTAGGGCTCCAGTACAAGAATCTGGGGGAGACATAAACATTCAGTTTATAGCAATGTCTTTTCAATCCTGTTGGAAAAAACAACCAAATGAGTTGGCGACAAAGTACCTTCTATGTAAACAAGTCCGGACTTTTCATATTTCTGCTAACACATTAAGGTCAATTTAAAATGTCTGATAACAAGAGTCAGAAGCAGAGATAAATGAAAATTAGTTACTCTGCATTTTAGGCCCACATTGAGCTGTCTTTCAATGACACTGTAGAACAAAGAACACTGCTTTCTATTCCTCGTTTTGCCACCAAAAAAGCTGGAACAGTTCCCTATATTTCCATTTATCTGGGCTGACCTAGCAGACCTTCAAGGTCCCTTCCATTCACAAATTCCACAAATAACTTCCTAACAACAGATGCTACACAAATAAACTACACTGACGAAGGGGAAAGCTAACACTAGCAAACAATGAGATGCACAGAAGGCAAGACGTATAGAGAAGTGGATCAACCACAAACTGGTGGATGATGAGCTGGCAGTGAATAAAAACACATTCCCTAAAGATGGACAGAGAGGCAATGGCGCTGAGGTAGTATTGTTGAAGATTTACCTTTTAAATCTTCAAGATAAATGGCCCAATTGTTTATATTCATTCTGATTAAATGTGAACGTGAAAACTTCCTCCAGGGGACACAGACATCTAAAAAGTTCCCAATGTATCCAATTTGTCATTTGATATTTTTACTGACAAGAAAAATGAGGGAGTGAATATATAAACAGACCATGCCTGATCATATGTATAAAGACAGAACTCAGACCACAACCTGTAGCTGCCCACCCAGAAAACCAAACCCCTATCTACAGTAAACAGCCAGGAGGCCAGCCAGGCTAGCACATCAGACAGGAAGCCAGACTGCTCTCTCTCCACAACCCAGAAACTAAACCACGACTCTGTCCCACGCGGCCAGGACTTGACTCAAAACTGACCGCCACCCTAATTTTGGTCCCTGTTTCCTGTTAGGATCATTCAGAGAAAGCCAAATATGCCCCTAACCAATCACATAGGGCAACCCACTTCTGCACAGCCACCTGCAGCCCCCATAACAGCCTCCAGTGGGAGCCGTTCTTTTCCATCCTGAAGCTTCCCCACTCCTCATCAGCCACTCACTTGCATGTCAGTCTCTGCAACACGCAAGTGGCAGTGCCGACTCTCTTGCCACAGCATCTCTGAGAAAGTCGCCTCTGCCTGTCTCATGTGTGCAGGCTTCCTTTATTTCCCCCAAATAATAAGTCTTAAACGAGGGGCTTCTCTCTATATGGCCAAGCTATACAATTCAGAAGCCGAGCATGGCAGATTCCAAGCCTGGAAAGACCATACACCCCTTAGGTCTTCTTTCCACAAAACACAGCTTCCTTGAGCTCTTTTTCTTTTTTTTTGAGGCGGAGTCTCGCTCTGTCACCCGGGCTGGAGTGCAGTGGCCGGATCTCAGCTCACTGCAAATTCGCCTCCCAGGTTCACGCCATTCTCCTGCCTCAGCCTCCCGAGTAGCTGGGACTACAGGTGCCTGCCATCTCGTCCGGCTAGTTTTTTGTATTTTTTTTAGTAGAGATGGGGTTTCACCGTGTTAGCCAGGATGGTCTCGATCTCCTGACCTCGTGATCCGCCCGTCTCGGCCTCCCAAAGTGCTGGGATTACAGGCTTGAGCCACCACCCCCGGCCTCCTTGAGTTCTTCAGCCACTCCGACCAACCAGGGAAGGAACCACGTGTTATGGAAAGATCAAGGGCCTTGAAATCAAACTTCTGAGTTCATCAACGACTTCATCTTTCCACTTAAGAAATTACATGGCCTTGGCCAGGCATGGTGGCTCACACCTGTAATCCCAGCACTTGGGGAGGCCGAGTTGAGCGGATCACCCAAGTTTGGAAGTTCAAGACCAGCCTAACAAACATGGAAAAACCCCGTCCCTACCAAAAATACAAAATCAGCCTGGCATAGTGGCGCATGCCTGTCATCCCAGCTACTTGGGAGGCTGAGGCAGGAGAATCACTTGAACCTGGGAAGCAGAGGTTGTGGTGAGCCGAGATCATGCCATTGTACTCCATCCTGGGCAAGAAGAGCAAAACTCTGTCTCAAAACAAAACAAATGACATGAACTTGAACAATTTTCTTAACTTCTCTAAGCCTCTATCTTCATCTTCAATAAAATAATTTTACCTCCAAGATTGTATTAAATGGAATCCCACATGTAAAACAGCTGACAAATATTAGGGGCCCAACAGCTGTGCGCTCCTACTGCCGCCCCACTTTACCCCAAAGGAGAAGAGCAAGACATCCAGAAAAAGCCTGTTGATCCCTACACCTCAGCATCCTGTGTTCACACAAGGCGCAGTGGCATCCAGACTTACCGGGGTCACCCAAATACGAGACATGTTTTGATTTTTCAACTTAGGTACACATGGCTTCTAACGTTCACCATATACGATCCATAATTTAGAAGAGATTTTCCTACACTACCCCGTGGTTCTATTTTAGCAGACTTAGATGTGCCATAATAGCCCACTACCTTAAGCCCTCTTCAGTATCAAAATCAAAACTTTAATCTGTAACACAGTTATCAGCAGTGAAAGTGGAAAAGGTACCTATGAGTCAAAATGACCCTCTGCCCCGCCCTGCCCCACCCTACAAAAAGCTGTTCAGGAGTATTCGGGCTGCTTATGAGAATGCTGTCTGTATTCCCAGGGACAGACAAACACCTACCCTGGTTAGAAGCTGAACTGCTCAGCCTCCAGGGTAGAAAGCTCCCCACACCCTCTACCCAAGGAGAAGAGAAGCAAAGGGTGTTGCCAGGCTCCAGGATGAGGACTGTTTAGTGTGGTTTCTGCTGCCCAGGTCACCGCCATGGGTGAAGCTCTTCCTTCCTTCTTTTCCACCCAAGTGGCCAAGGTCCTATGGCTGCTGCAGGGCCTCTTCACTATGAGTCAGCTCAGCCATCCCCTTTCCCTCTTCTTCTTCTTCTTCTTTTTTTTTTTTTGAGACAGAGTCTCACTCTGTCACCCAAGCTGGAGTGCAGTGGCTTAATCTTGGCTCACTGTCACCTCTGCCAACCGGGTTCAAGCAATTCTCCTGCCTCAGCCTCCCAAGTACCTGGGATTACAGGCACCCGCCACCATGCCCAGCTAATTTTTGTATTTTTAGTAGAGACAGAGTTTCTACTTGTTGGCCAGGCTGCTCTCGAACTCCCAACCTCAGGTGATCCAGCTGCCTTGGCCTCCCAAAGTGCTGGGATTACAGGCATGAGCCACTGCATCTGGCCGAGTCAGCACAGCCATCCAGACTTTTTGTTCTGGCAAAATTACTCTCTCCTACATCTACCTTCCAAGTAGCTAAATCAGAGATCTGGCCCTTGGGGTAGGCTTGAAGAATCCCTGATTTTGGTCCTCAAGAGGTCCTACCAGGGTCTGGGACAATTCCAAGACTTGTGTTCTTAAAGAGGAAAGAAACCTCACATACACGGCTCTTGCAGAGCTCAGGCGAGCCCATATTGGAGGCAAGGCTTGGGAGGTGGCCCTAAGGTTTGGGTGTGCCATCTATGATAACAGCTAAGAGATCCGAAGCCAGCTGTCTAGGTTCAAACCTCAATTCCAACACCACTGGCTGTGTGATGTTAGACGACGTCCCCAGCCTCTCTGTGGTTCAGTTTCCTCACTGTAAAAGGGCCACAATAATAGAGCTGCTCTAAAAATTAAGTGAATTAGTGCATATAAGGTATTCAGAACAATGTTTGTCACATGGGGAAGTTCAATAGACACGTATTGAACAGAGTAACTTAGCAATTAGTAAATATACTCATGCAGGCCAGGCGCGGTGGCTCACGCCTGTAATTCCAAAATTTGGGGAGGCTGAGGCGAGAGGGTCACTTGAGCCCAGGAGTTTGAGACTAGCATGGGCAACACAGCAATATTCCATCTCTAAAAATAAAACATATATGTATATATACACTCATATATTCACAGTGTATTTATAATATACAAAATAGCTGGAATACAGACTTAACTATTCCCAAAGGGTTACTTCTAGAGAAGGGGGAATGCAAATTTCAGCTTTTTATCCCACACATATATTCTTGTATCATCTGAAATATTTAAGCAAATTGTATGTATAAATTTGCCCCAAAACACATAGCAGAACAATGTAGTTTTGACTCAAAAATCTTCAAATCATGATGGAATTGTCTTGTGAAAGTAAAGTTATAGAGATGAAAAGTCTCCCTCCAGCCTAAATGCTCTTTCATATGACCTATATAACACAAACCAATGCAGACACCCCAATCCTTTCCCCACTGTCATACGAATTTTTCAGTAAACGCATTCCCCTTTACAAACTAGATGATCGTTACAGTTACCAGGCAAGAACATGAATCCAGTTCTGCTTTTTCAAAGGCCAATGTTCCTCACATAATAGCAATGCATTCTTCAACCAGTCAACTGCCCACAACACCTGAGCTCTCTGTTTTACACAACTCAAGGAGGCCTGAGAGAAAGCAAGTGCAAATTTCTCTTACTCAGTAACAACACATCCCGCCTGATTCCTTTGCTGGGCTAGTTCTCAAGTCACCCTTTTCTAAGCTTTCATTCGGCTCTACCACACGTACCTAGGCTGGGTAAAACACTTTACCAGGTTTTTCTTTTCGAGACGGAGTTTCACTCTGTCACCCAGACTGGAGTGCAATGACACCATCTCAGCTCACTGCAATCTCTGACTCCCAGGTTCAAATGATTCTCCTGCTTCAACCTCCCAAGTAGCTGGGACTACAGGTGTGCCACCACACCCAGCTAATTTTTGTATTCTTAGTAAAGATGGGGTTTCACCATATTGGCCAGGCTAGTCTCAAACTCCTGACCTCACGATCCGCCCGCCTCGGTCTCCCAAAGTGCTGGGATTACAGGCATGAGTCACCGTATCTGGCCTACTTTACCAGTTTTGTTCCTGAATTAAACCTGTTATTACTATCAACGTCAATCAGTGCCATTTCATTCACCATATGACACACACACACACAAAGTACTTCATACTCGCTCCACCTATCTGCTTTTCTGCAATGGCCGCAGTGTTCCCCATCTTACATGAGAGGCACAGACAAAGACAATGACTTCTCCAAGGTTTTGTAATTCACAATCAGTGGCAGAACCAACATGCCCAACCAGGTCTGGCCAAGGCCTGTGTTTCAGCCACACCACCTGGTTGCTGCCCCTAAGGCATGATTATAGTGGCATGATTATAGCTCACTGCAGCTTCTAATCTTGAGTTCAAGTGATCCTCGCACCTCAGCCTCCCAAAACGCTGGCATTACAGGTGTAAACCACAGCACTCGGCCTGACTATTTTCACGAATTAATTACCATATTCCTTAGAATTGTAGCTCCTTTATAGGTCATTCAACATGTGATGCAATGTTTTACAAGTGGTATTTTTTTTTTTTTTTTTTTTTTGAGATGGAGTCTCACTCTGTCGCCCAGGCTGGAGTGCAGTGGTGCAATCTCGACTCACTGCAACCTCCACCTCCCGAGTTCAAGTGATTCTCCTGCCTCAGCCTCCCCAGTAGCTGGGACTACAGGCATGTGTCATCACACTCAGCTAATTTTTTGTATTTTTAGTGGAGACGGGGTTTCACTGTGTTAGTCAGGATGGTCTCCATCTTCTGACCTCGTGATCTGCCTGCCTTGCCCGCCCAAAGTGTTGGGATTACAGGTGTGAGCCACCACACCCAGCCACAAGTGGTAATTTTAAACTATGCTTCAAGCCATTACACAAAGCCAAGTACATCTACTCAAGGCACTCTCAAATTTCCATTTACTCCCATTTTACTCAACAAAATAAAATGTTAAATTGAAACATATTTCACATGACACTTAAAAGATCAACAAAATGCTCCTGAAAAGCTCTGAGCTCAACAACTCCATTAATGAGAACAAAAACAAACCAACTGGATATAGTGAAAATGCTGCACATAAAACACAATTGTGAAGAATATGCAAGATATTGCCAAAAAGCTGCTTAAGGTTTCATCATAGATACTTGTCCTTAACTCTGAGTTAAAGTATATACTCATGTAACTAAACTCGTTTAAAAGGAAACAAAGAGGAAAAAGAAAAAGAACTTCCACTTTAGAATTCACATTTTCAAAAGCCTCCATTATTTACACCATTGCCGGGAAGAGAATTTTTCTCTGCTATATTTGCTTGAAAGAATTAAAGCTGTAGGGCAAAGATTCTTGGAAATTATGTAGTTTACGATCCTCAAAAGTGAGAAAAATGAAGCCCAGAAGAGAAGGCCTTCCAGGAAAATTCCAGAGCTGGAGGTAGACCCAGTCATTGTTTTTGTTTTTGTTTTGAGACGAAGTCTCACTCTATGGCCAAGGCTGGAGTGCAGTGGAGCCATTTCGACTCACTGCCACCTCCACCTCCTGAGTTCAAGCTATTCTCCTGCCTCAGCCTACTGAGTAGCTGCGATTACAGGCACCCACCACCACGCCCAACTAATTTTTGTATTTTTAGTAGAGACAGGGTTTCACCATGTTGGCCGGGTTGGTCTCGAACTCCTGACCTCAAGTGATCCGCCTGCCTAGACCTCCCAAAGTCCTGGGATTACAGGCGTGAGCCACCGTTCCCGGCCGACCTGGTAAGTTTTCATCAAGTACTCTGAACTATGCAACAAACACTAGGAAGTAACAGAAAAAAAATTAATCTGAAAACCCTCTGGAGAGTCAAAGAAGTGCAGATTTAAAAACAGCATGAATACTTGGTTTCATGGTATTGAAAAAGGACCTCGCACTTACCCGCATGTACAAACTGCCTGCCCACCTCTATCAGAGCATTTTTCAAGCTGTGCTACAGTTAACTATGTACTGCCCAAAGCCAATCTGTCCCTGCAGACCATAAGTTCTTAAAGACCAGGACTTCAGGAGAAAAAGCAAAACTTCAGAGAGAAGGGAGCCACCGAAACAGAGTTCATAGCAATGGGTCGGCAGGTGCTGATGACTGGAGGTGCGCGGTAGCCTTGGGGTCTGGGACAGCTGAGGGCAGAGAAGGCAAAAGGGCCTGCATGACACGCTACACGGCTAGGAACCACAGCTGCGGTGATTAGTTCAGTTTTACCTCGTATGCCTGTCACTTATACACCATCTGTTGTTCAGAAAGAACTTCAGGTTGAGTATTTGGACTCCTTGAGCCTTCTGCTGTTTGTCTCCGGGACGTTTAACACTCTTAAAAGGGGAAAACTGTCCAGTTCGATTTTGCTTCCTGGGACATTACAGGTGTTTCAAAAGTTTGATGAAAGCATTCACTAAGGAGTGATTCCACTTTCTTTGGTGGTTGAGAAATACAGCGTCTGAGGGGCAGCATCAGGTCTTCCCATCAAGCTGAGGTCAGAGTCTCCCCACCCACGGAACTCACCCTCGCTCTCCCCTCACAAATCTGACCTCTAACTGTAACTGCCTTGGCCTCATTCCGTGGGTGTGGATACTCCTGCTTGAAACGCACTTTCCAGCCCGCCAAATTCTTGGGAGAGTTTCTTCCACTCTCCAGGCGCTGAGAGCTACAAAGTTCAATCTGCCTTTCAGATTTTTTTTTTCTTCCCATTACTAACGGAAGAAATCAAGAAGCGCTGGGCAGAAGGGCCCTTCTCCCTCCAATCAGAGCCCAGCCTGGGGCCAGAGCAGGAAGCGCGGCGGTGGGATGCGCGGTGACAGCCCCTCGACCCCGGGACCCGCTGGCCACCGCAGACGTCCATGCGGCGGCTGCGCGACAGCCGTAGGCCCGCACCTCTCGCTTCCTCCCGCCGGGGATGTGAGAGGATAAATCACGGGGCCGGGGCAGTGCGCCCCCACCAACCACTTCCCCCGCACACGGACCCCCACTACAGGCGCGTATCTGGCGGGGTCGACCCAGATAAGCCAGGGGGCGGCGCACAGCCCCACTAGCAGGACGGCCAGGACCCGCGCGCGCGGGTCCACGCAGCCACCTATATAGGTGACAAAACATTCAGCCGTTATGTGGGGCCGGAAAAGAGCCCCCACCCAGAGTCACGGCCCCCCTAGTACGAGGGTCCGCGCAGTCCCCTCGGTGAGTCTGGCGAAGCAGTCTCACTGCCAGGGAGGGCGGCGGAGTCTCCTACTCACGGTGACACGATCCTCGCCCCACGAGTGAGTCCTCGCAGGGTCCCCTCTGCCGCACGCGGGGACCAACCACGCCGCCGGGGGACCGGGCAGAAGCCAGCGCCCAGGTCCATGCAGTCCCCTCCGCGGCAGACGGGAGGAGCCGGGGAGCAGTGGGGACCGGCCCCCACCCGCAGGGCGACCAGGACCCCGCGCGGGCCCACGCGGTATTGCAGCAGGTGCGAAGCCCCCGGTGCCACCCGAGGCCGAGACAAAGCCCAGGCGCACGGACCCCGGATCCCGACCCCGGAACCTGCGGGGCCCAGATGGTAGCCGCCATGCCCGGGGCAGGGACCCCGTCGCCCGTCGAGCCGTCTCACCTCAAGCCGCCGCCTCGCAGCCTTCGCTCCTAGCCTCGGCGCCTGGGCCGACTGGAGCGCAGCTGAGCAGCCGACAGAGCCGCGACAGCCTCAACAATGGAGTCCCGGGGCGTGGCCGCCGGCGCCGCCGCCGCCGCTTCAGCCCGTGTTCCCCGCTCAGGATCCGGCTCCGATCAAGGAGCTGCAGCTGGCTCGGGGCTGCCGCCGGGACACACAACGCGCAGGCGCACACGACCCCGCCCGCCGCCCGCCGCCCCGCCCACAGCGGAGCCTGGCGCCCAGGGCCCGCTCCCCGGCCAATGGGGAACGAGCTATGCGGAGGGGCGCAGCTTGGGGGAACAAAGGGAAGTTGGGTGGGGAGGCGCTGGGACTGGGTGTACAGGGTTCCGCGGGAGGACCGGACCCAAGAGCTGGCCGGATCCTGGCCTCCTAGAAGACCCAGCTCAACGTGCACCTGGAGTCTGCTCTACAGGACGCGCTCATCTCAAGCCCAGAACTCAGGCTTTTAGGGCAGAGAGCGAGAGACCGGCTTGCTTTCCAAAAAGGGAAACTGAGGTCCAAGAAATAGGATTGCCTGCTGCCTGAAGTCACGTAGTCCCATTCACTCGTTCACCTTGTCATTCAGCAAACATTTGGAAGCACGTATGGTGGGCGTTAGGAGTGAAGTAGGGTAGGGCGCGGTGACTTGCGCCTGTAATCCCAGCAGTTTGTGGGGCTGAGGCAGGTGGATCACTTGAGGCCAGGAGTTGGAAACCAGCCTGGTCAACAAGATGAAACCCCGTCTCTACTAAGAATACAAAAACTTAGCCGATCGTGATGGCGTGTACCTGTGGTCCCAGCTACTAGGAAGGCTGAGGCAGGAGAATTGTTTGAACCGGGGAGGTGGAGGTTACAGTGAGCTGAGATCCTGCCACTGCATGCACTCCAGCCTGGGCGAAAGAGTGAGACTCTGTCTCCAAAAAAAAAAAAAAGTAATAGATGGGAAGTAGAAGCGAACTTAGGCCTTCCCTGAGGGAGCTCGGCTAAGGAGTACCTGAAATGTCTCTGCATCTCTTTAAGGTCTGATAAAGGAACCAGGAGCGAGCACTAATCACTTCCCTTTCCTGCCTCAGAGCTTTCATGTGTTTGCTGTTCTCCGCCTGAAAAGCCAAGTACTAATGCATTTATTTATAGAAATGGGGTCTCCCTATGTTGCCCAGGCTGGACTCAAACTCCTGGCCTCAAACTATCTTCTCGTCTCAGCCTCCCAAAGTGTTTAGATTACGGGCATGAACCACTGTGCCCAGCCCTGATCGTCCTTAAAACCTCTTTCCTCATCTTATTTGAGCTTCCTGCATCATGTGCCCCCACACCCTTGGTTTTCCTGTACCTCCATAGCTGCTCCTCTGTGGGTACTGGGGACCCACCCCCTTCTCTGCCCAACTTGTATATGTCTGGGCTGAGGCCAAATGCCCTTGCATTTGCAGTGGGCACTGCCACAGGGAATCTCATGCCCTTTTCGGCTTCACAAACCATCCACATGCTCTGCTGCCTGCCAGAGACATCCATCCCAGTCAGATGCCCAGCCCTGACCTTTCCCAAAGCCCCAGCTGGACACAGGGAAGCATCTGAAATTTTCCGCAGGCCAAAACATCGCTCTTCCCACACACACCTACACACTCATCACTCCCACACTCGCACCCACCACTGAAAGCCTGGCCCTTAATCTGATTTGCCTAACAAGGTCCCCAGTTGAACAACACATGCTTCCCTACCTCTCCCCTGCTAAGGCCCCACCGTGTTCTGGGATGTACTCAGGGATCAGGAGAACAAAACCTCAGGGAGTGAAAGGACATTCTAGGGTGCAGGCCTTTGCATCCCCCTCCATGCCCTCACCCCTACCTGACACACCCTCACCCCTGTACTTGGCCAGCTCCTACCAACCCTTAAAGTCTCACCAAATTCAGTGGTGGCAGCCACATCCTAAAGTGACTGACCTTCCAGTGACCTATGCCCTTGTGTAGTCTTCCTGACCTTGGGTACGAGCAAAACCGGTGACTGTCTTTTAACCCATGGAGCCTGGCAAAAGCAATGGGATGTCACTGTCAGAGTGCATCACCTTTGCACACTGGAGAGAGAGGTTTTGCCTGCAGGTGCTGCAGGAGGGAGATGCTGTGCTGAGAAAGGACCTTTGGAGGGGCCCCGTAGGCAAGAAAGCAAAAAGCTGGACCCTTGCCAAGTGGGTCCGAGGAAATGAATTCTGCCAATAACCTCGGCAGACCTGGAAATGGATTCTGCCCTGGTTGAGCCTCAGATGAGGATGCAGCCCAGCTGCTTAGTGTGAGATCCCAAGCACAGGACCCACTAAAATGTGCTCAACTCCTAGCTTGCCAAAATTGGCTTAAAGGTGTGTGTTGTTTCAAGCTTCTAAGTTTTTAGTTATTGCCTATGAAAGTGTTAAAATATGAGACAATAACTTAGGTCCCCTCCCCATCACATACATTCTTCTTTCTGGCATTCATCATAATCATGCTGATGGATTTAAAATCTCCCTCTTGACTGGGTGCAGTGGCTCAGGAGTTCCAGACCAGCCTGGCCAACATGGTGAAACCACATCTCTACTAAAAGTACAAAAATTAGCTAGATGTGGTGGTGCATACCTGTAATCCCAGCTACTCGGAAGGCTGAGGCAGTAGAACTGCTTGAATCCAGTAGGCAGAGGTTGCAGCGAGCCGAGATGACATCATTGAACTACAGCCTGAGTGACAAGAACAAAACTCTGTCTCAAAAAAAAAAAAAAAAAAAAAAAATTGTCTCTTACCACTAGCATGAAGGTCCCATGAGAAGAAAAATGGAAACTCTTGCTCATAACAGTGCCCCAAATGCCCAGCACGGTGTAGCTTTAGGGCAGTTGGTCGATGGTGGACGCTGCTGGTTGGAGGGCCCAGCTGATCCTCCCAGCTGCCTTCTCCCTGGTCAGGTTCCATTATAAAGAACAGAATAGTTTCTTGCCTTTCCAGAGTCCCTCTTAGTGGGGATTGGCCAAGTGACATTGTCCTGCCCCGGGAGACATAAGTGGAAGTTGGCTGAAAGGTTTCTAGCCGTGGTGTGCTGGGGCGATTTGAACCAGGACATGAGAGTTGACTGTCCATTGTTCGGGAATTCTGCAAGTTGGTTGTTCAACACATTCAGTACTTAAAAATATTAAATAATATAAATGCGCAAATTAAAAAATGCATTAGACCAGATGCAGTGGCCCACGTCTAACACATTGGAAGCCTGAGGCAGGAAGATCACTTGAGCCCAGGAGTTCAAGACCAGCTTAGGCAAAAAAGGAAGACCTTGTCTCTACAAAAAAAAATGTAAAATTAGCTAGCATGGTGGTGTGTGCGTGCAATCCCATCCACTCAGGAGGCTGAGGTGGGAGGATCGCTTGAGCCATCTGTTCAAGGCTCCAATGAGCTATGATAGTGCCACTGCACTCCAGCCTGGGTCACGGAGCCAGATCCTGTCTCAGAAATAAACATATTTCATATATTAATAAATTTATAATAAATGTATATTTACATATACATCTATGGATTATAATTATATATTTAGACATAAATATATTTTTTTGTTTTATTTATTTATTTATTTTGAGATGGAGTTTAACCCTGGTCACCCAGGCTGGAGCGTAATGATGCAATCTGGGCTCACTGCAACCTCCCCCACCGGGGTTCAAGTGATTTTCCTGCCTCAGTCTCCTGAGTAGCTGGGATTACAGGCACGCACCACCACGCCTGGTTAATTTTGTATTTTTAGTAGAGATGGGGTTTTCTCCATGTTGGTCAGGCTAGTCTCCAACTCCTGACCTCAGGTGATCTGCCCACCTCAGCCTCCCAAATTGCTGTGACTACAAGTATAAGCCACTGTGCCCAGCCTATATATTTATATATTATAATTATGTATATTAATTTTATATAATTATATATGAATATAAATATAAAAACTTTCCTTGCCTTCTCTTGTTTCTACCTACAGTCAGTCCCATGACTTCAAATACTATCTACATGTAATAATTTTAAATGTGTATTTTATATATATATATATATATATTTTGAGACAGAGTCTCGCCCTGTCGCCAGACTGGAGTGCAATGGCACTATCTAAGCTCACTGCAACCTCTGACTCCGGGTTCAAGCGATTCTCCTGCCTCAGCCTCCCCAGTAGCTGGGCTTATAGGCGCCCACCACCACGTCCAGCTAATTTTTGTATTTTTAGTAGAAATAGGATTTCGGCATGTTGGTTGGTTGGTTTCGAACTCCTGACCTTCATTGATCACCCGCCTCGGCCTCCTAAAGCGCTGGGAAGACAGGCGTGAGCCACCTTGACCAAAATGTTTTCCTGTTTCCAAAACATTTTACATGACAGGAAAGCGGAGAATAAATCATCTGACACTGTACTGTAAAAAAAATCTTTGTGCCTCTCTTCTTTTCACCTTTCCTAAGTGTACATATTACCAAAATGTCTTTAGGTTGAGGTCCCCCCGTGAAAAGTTTACAGGGTGTTGTGTCCTCAGCCACCCTCCTGTCTTTTCCTAGTCCTGGCATTTTAGAACTGTCTGGGGATGTCCCAGGATACCCACTGTGGCCATGTCTATTGGAGGGTCTAGTGAGTATCAGCCCCTGGGTCATCTCATCACTGAGGACAGCCTGAGGTAGGGGGTAGAGTCGCTCAGGGAGCAGCTGGATGCTCTTGACCTTAGAGGAATCTCCTGGTATAGTTTCATCTAAAATGGTGACCCCTTAGGGGTATTAAAATTTTAAGACATTGAAATGAATGGACAATACAACGTAATGTCATTAAAGCTAGGTCATTAAAACTGTTCCTCCAGCCGGAGTTTTCATTCCTCGGAGACACATTGATGGTCTGCCAATGGGATGCTGATATTGAGAGGAAAAGGCAGAAATGGTTTCAGCTCTCTAGATTGTCTCAGACTTGTGAAGAGAGAAAAACTGTCCCAAAGGACAAGGAAAACCCACCCCAGAGAGGATGTGCAAGAACCTGAATATGAAAATGTACGTAAGGCGCACAGAAGGACAAAGAGCAGTGCCAGTGCCTCCTTGGTGGTCACTGAGTACTTTACTGAACAGGATGGGTGTCCCGAGGGATAGAATGGCCTGCCGTGACACTTAGAAAGGTCTGTGTTGGAGTCTGCACTGCCTCTTCCTGAGTTTGTTACCTTGAAAAGGCTTGTCC
>NW_022336142.1:0-260 GCF_002776525.5 Piliocolobus tephrosceles
CTGAGAACCTTCTTTGTGATCTGTGAATTCGTCTCACAGTGTTACATTTTGTCCTCAGGAAGCAGTTTGCTAACACTCTTTTCCTAGAATCTGCAAGGTGATATTTGGGATCCCATTGGGGCCCATGGTGAAAAAGGAAATATCATCACATAATAAGTAGAGGGAAGCTTTCTGAGAGATTTCTTTCTGATATGTGACTTCACCACACAGAGATCCACAGACTGCTTCTCGGCAGCGTTTGCTAAGACTGTTGTCTTGCA
>NW_022336142.1:360-1618 GCF_002776525.5 Piliocolobus tephrosceles
CTGAGAACCTTCTTTGTGATCTGTGAATTCGTCTCACAGTGTTACATTTTGTCCTCAGGAAGCAGTTTGCTAACACTCTTTTCCTAGAATCTGCAAGGTGATATTTGGGATCCCATTGGGGCCCATGGTGAAAAAGGAAATATCATCACATAATAAGTAGAGGGAAGCTTTCTGAGAGATTCTTTCTGATATGTGACTTCACCACACAGAGTTCCACAGACTGCTTCTCGGCAGCGTTTGCTAAGACTGTTGTCTTGCATTCTGCCAAGTGATATTTGGGAGCTCATTGAGAGCTATGGTGAAAAAGGATATATCCTCAGACACAAAGGGGCAAGAAGCTTTCTGAGAAACTGCATTGCTATGTGTGAGTGCAACTCGCAGAGTTATACGTTTCTCTTCAGCAATCAGTTTGCTAAGACAGTTTGCTTGGAATCTGCAATGATATTCTTCTTAGCGCAATGAAGCTAACGGTGACAAAGCAAGTGTCCTCAGAGGAAAACTGGAAAGAAGCTTTCTTAGAAACTTCTCTGTGATGTGTGAATTCATCTCACAGAGTTACACTTATGTTTCATGGAGCAGGCCACTAACACTGTCTTTGTGGAAACTGAGAATTTCTACTCTGGTAGGCATTGAGGCCCATGCTGAGAAAGGAAATATCGTCAGTTAAAAACGGCGAAGAAGCTTTCTGAGAAACTTCTTTGTGATCTGTGAATTCGTCTCACAGAGTTACATTTTTTTCCTCAGGAAGCAGTTTGCTAACACTCTTTTCCTAGAATCTGCAAGGTGATATTTGGGATCCCATTGGGGCCCATGGTGAAAAAGGAAATATCATCACATAATAAGTAGAGGGAAGCTTTCTGAGAGATTTCTTTCTGATATGTGACTTCACCACACAGAGTTCCACAGACTCCTTCTCGGCAGCGTTTGCTAAGACTGTTGCCTTGCATTCTGCCAAGTGATATTTGGGAGCTCATAGAGAGCTATGGTGAAAAAGGAGATATCCTCAGACACAAAGTGGCAAGAAGCTTTCTGAGAAACTGCATTGCTATGTGTGATTGTGATCTGTGAATTCGTCTCACAGAGTTACATCTTTGTCCTCAGGAAGCAGTTTGCTAACACTCTTTTCCTAGAATCTGCAAGGTGATATTTGGGATCCCATTGCGGCCCATGGTGAAAAAGGAAATATCATCACATAATAAGTAGAGGGAAGCTTTCTGAGAGATTCCTTTCTGATATGTGACTTCACCACACAGAGTTC
>NW_022336143.1:0-254 GCF_002776525.5 Piliocolobus tephrosceles
AAAAGGAACAAAAGGAACAAAAGGAACAAAAGGAACAAAAGGAACAAAAGGAACAGAAGGAACAAAAGGAACAAAAGGGACAAATAGAAAGTTAGATGATAATGAACTGTGTAGTAGTATAATGAATGGTGTGCATAGCGATAACAGTAGTGACAATAGCAGTATTGGTCAAAATAACAACTACAATAACAACAACTACCACAATAACAACTACAATAACAACTACAATAACAACTACAATAACAACTACAATA
>NW_022336143.1:354-1668 GCF_002776525.5 Piliocolobus tephrosceles
TACAATAACAACAACTACTACAATAACAACAACTACTACAATAACAATAACAATAACAACTACAATAACAACAACAACTATGGCTTTAGTAAAGAGTATAAACCGTTTGGATTCTTTCCCAATCATCACGGACAAAACTATTATACATACGATAATCCTTTGGGTATTCCCTCATACGATGAACTTAACTTAGATTGGAAGAACAATGGATGTTTTAATCAATTTGGTAATGCTGGTAATAGTTTATTCACTTTCCAACGAGCCATGCGTGAACACGATAGGTACATTTCGAAAATTTATGATGAAAGGGACAAATTGTTTTTTGCAGATATTGCACCAAACAACACATATAACAACAGTAAAACTGATGATAAAAATCGTAGTAGTAGTAATAGTAACATAAAACGTGATAGTAGTAGTAGTAGTAGCAGTAGGAGTAGTAATAGTAGTAGTAGTAGTAATAATAGTAGTAGTAGTGAAAGCGAAAAAGTTAAGGGGGACTCACAAGAACGAACACATTACAGAAAAAAAAGAAAAAAAAAAAAAGAAACGAAAAAACAAGCAGACATACGAATTTTTCCACATGACTTTATACAACAAGATAAAATAAAAACGAAAAAAGAAAAAAATATTGAAAATATAAAAAAGGATGAAAGGATTAATAAAAAACGTAGAACTTCATATGTTAAGAAAATAACTAAACAAAAAAATGCTTATTATACTGATGTGGATAAATCGTCCATAAGCAGTAAATGTAGTAAGGATAGTAAAGAAAGTAAGGGAAGTAAAAGTAATACAAAAAAGGAAAGCTCCAATAAATACGGCTCTAAAAAAAAAGATATAAAAAAAGATATAGATTATATAATAGAAAAATCATATAAAAATGTAAAACCTGGAAATGTAATAAGATTAGAGTTGTACCGCTCAGCATATTCTACTCCAACTCCAAATATACCCATAGAACCATCTCCCTTTGAAGAATGGTTATTTTCAAACCCTTATTATCGCAATCAGCATAGGTCTGGTAATGAATACAATAGAGGATTTTTTAGTCGTTATCCTGATATAGGTCCCAATCAGTTTAGGTCTCCTAATGAATACAATAGAGGATATTCTAGTAGTTCTGCTGATATAGGTCGCTTCGACACTAATCTAAATATCCCTTCAATTGCTAGTATCGCTCATAATTTGTTGAGTAGTGACATATTTAATTCTCGTTTCAACAATTTTACACATGGTCTTTTTGGTGACTTAAATTTCCGATTCTTCAGATTAAATAATAATAATTCGACTGCAACTAATGAAGAGTCCAAT
>NW_022336145.1:0-394 GCF_002776525.5 Piliocolobus tephrosceles
TTTTTTTTTATATATAATTAACATTTCATAATTTTGTTTTTTCATTAATGAATAGTACTATTTTATAAGAAAAAAAAAAAAGTCAAAGATTACATCTTGTTAACTATTTCCTAAATTTTGGAAAAAAAAAAAAAAAAAAATAATGAACATTTAACTTACAATATATACTTATTTCAGTCAATGGAAATATTTTCACTATGTAATTTGATATGATTAGGTATACATATGTTGATTTATCTATATACATATAATATGTTAAAATTTAAATAAATATATAATATTCATCTGTATGTATATATCATATTCAATGTTTTTTTCTCATCTTCTGTTCCTGATTTTTTTATATTATTCATTCCTTTTTTTTTTTTTTTTTTTTTTTTTTTTTTTTTTTATT
>NW_022336145.1:494-1014 GCF_002776525.5 Piliocolobus tephrosceles
AAGAAAAAAAAAAAAAAAAAAAAAAAAACAGTCGTCTGAAAAGATCTTATTTAAAAAGCAAGTAAAATCAGAGTTTGAGAATGGAAAAAAAAAAAAAAAAAATAATAATAATATAATACAATATAATATGATATATAATATAACATAATAAATTATATGTGAATAAGCACGTAGCAAAACGAATAAGAGAGACAAAAAATAAAATTAAAAAGAGTTGACTGGTATACGAGTGTTTATAATAGATTTTGTTGTTATTTTTCAAAACTAATAAATATGCTTCATTCTGTTCAACACTACTTACTATAAAATTACATTAAAAGAAAAGCAAATTTAATAAATTATGTAAAAGAGGTACCTCATTTTATCAAACACAAAAGCAGAGTATAGCAATATAAGCAAAAAATAAAAGTAATTAAATAAATAAATAAATAAATAAATAGCTAAATGGCCTAATAAGTAAAATAAATAAACATTGAATAAAATATGTTGTATAACAAAAAAAAAAAAAAAAAAAAAAAAA
>NW_022336146.1:0-326 GCF_002776525.5 Piliocolobus tephrosceles
AGTAGCAGTAGTAGCAGTAGTAGCAGTAGTAGCAGTAGTAGCAGTAGTAGCAGTAGTAGCAGTAGTAGCAGTAGTAGCAGTAGTAGCAGTAGTAGCAGTAGTAGCAGTAGTAGCAGTAGTAGCAGTAGTAGCAGTAGTAGTAGCAGTAGTAGTAGCAGTAGCAGTAATAGAAGTAGCAGTACCGTCTTCAGCAAGAGTAGTAAAAAATTCATTATTATAATTTAAAATTGCATTGTTTTGATTTTTTTTGCAAATCAATAAATTCTTTGCTTTTTCTATCTCTGAAATGTATATTGTTTCGTCATTTTCATAAAACAAACCAACCG
>NW_022336146.1:426-1210 GCF_002776525.5 Piliocolobus tephrosceles
CTGAAATGTATATTGTTTCGTCATTTTCATAAAACAAACCAACCGTTTCTTTTTCCAAACTTATACTATGGTTACTGTTTCTACTACTACTACTACTACTAACATTGTCATATACGCCTTCTTTTGGTACGTTTAAAAATTGTTTATTATGTTTTGATTTATTCACAGATGTTGCTTCTACTCCATCTGTCATTATATAATTATTTAAAAGCTGTTCATTACTATTATCTTCTTCTTTTAATATCCTATTATATATTTTTTTACTCTCTATAATTGGGAAACTAACTGTAGGGTAATCCCATTGGATATATCCGCTTTTAATGTGTTCATTATTATTGTTATTATCCAAAGTAAATGTATTATTAGAAATAGCTTTCGAATTCAATGCGTTTACAGAAGCTAAATCAAAATAATTAACATTACATGTATAGGGAGTACTTCGTTTATAACCGCTACAATTAACATTTTGTTTATTATTGTAACAGGAAGAGTGATAATATATATTATTTATGATATTACCGTTACGGTTACTGCTACAATTATAATGGCTGGTAGTACCACCGATGCTTTTAATATGGTCATCAACTAAATAAATATCATAATCTTCAACTGGTTCATCACTATTCAAATTATTCTTTACAAAAATATCACTAGTTGTGTTAAAAGACAAATCTTTTAATATTTTTTTATTATTCTCAAATAAACAACTTTCATTACATGAAAATTTATAATTCCAGTTTTTATTATTACTACTATCACTACTACCATTATTATTATTCATATT
>NW_022336147.1:0-379 GCF_002776525.5 Piliocolobus tephrosceles
TGGCATCCAGGGAAAGGTCACCTGTGCCCCCCTTCCACCGGGCACACACACGCCAGGACACACGCCGTTGTTTCTCTCGCAGTCGGCCCGTGTGCCCTCAGTGACACACGCTTACACCATCTGGTCCAGGGTGCGCCAGTGCCACGCATTGGCTCCCCCTCGGATACGCCCCTGGACCTGTTGACAGATGTCCTGGAAAGCGGGAGCAGCTTGAAGGAGCTCCAGGCCCTTGAGAAGCACGGCAGGTCACGGCTCTTCGAAAGGCGGGAGGCAGAGGGCTCAGGGGTCAGTGAACTTTCAGCTGAATCCACGCCTTGAGGCCCATGGGATCATTCTGGGCTGCAGCCAGGCCCTGCCTGCCTCAGTCGATGTGATGTGC
>NW_022336147.1:479-1106 GCF_002776525.5 Piliocolobus tephrosceles
TTCTGGGCTGCAGCCAGGACCTGCCTGCCTCAGTCGATGTGATGTGCTCAGCCAATCCATTCTCCCCCGTAGGGGTCCAGAATCGAATCCGATGGGGGGTCATGAGATGACCCCAGCAGTCGCCCTGAAGCTCCCCCTCTCCTGGTGGAAAACGACTCCAGGATGTTCTGAAGTCGGGACTCCTGGGGGTTGGATCGTGGGACGCTGCCCGCGGCCGCCTCTCCCACGCGGCCCACAACAGGACCGCGGATGCAGCCGCTACCAAGGCTGCGGCGGGAGAGTCCCTGGCGCCCAGCGGCCGCCATCCTTTAAAGGGGACGCAGCCTGACTGCTGGCAGCACAGCGCGGGGCTGGGAAGCCAATGCGCATGCGCGAGCGGCCAGCGGGTGCTCGCGGCCAGCGGGTGTTCGCCTCACAGTGGTACCCACGGTTGTCATAGGAACCACGCCCTGAGGCCTGGCAAACAGGAGCCCTCCGTGGCAGTGCTTGGGTGGCGGGGCTCCGAGGCTCCAGCCTGACCTCTCCACGGGGTCGGCAGGACTGTCTCCGGATGCCAGTGTGTGTGTGTGTGTCTGTGTGTGTGTGTTTGGAGAAAAACGCCCTTTTTGCCAAAAAGCGATTTCTTGC
>NW_022336151.1:0-2086 GCF_002776525.5 Piliocolobus tephrosceles
AAAAAAAAAAAAAAAAGTCTTTAAATTATGCTTTTAAAATTTATGTCATTGGCTGGGCAGAGTGGCTCATGCCTGTAATCCCAGCACTTTGAGAGACTGAGGTGGGCAGATCACTTGAGGTCAGGAGTTTGAGACCAGCCTGGCCCACATGGTGAAACCCTATGTCTACTAAAAATACAAAAAATTAGCTAGGCGGGTGGCACACGCCTGTAATTCCAGCTACTGGGGAGACTGAGGCAGTATAATTGCTTGAACCTGGGAGGCAGAGGTTGCACTGAGCCAAGATTGTGCCAGCGCACTCCAGACTGGGTGACAGAGTGAAATTCCATATCAAAAAATAAAATGTATGTCATTAACCTAATTTAGAATTGATATACACTTATGGTGTTTTGGGAGGCATCTATCCACCTACCTATTAACGTATCTTTTTCAGTGTAGCTAATTTATTGCCCTATCACTTATGGTAGTAGTTTTCTGAAAAGCCATGGTGTCTGTTTAGAGGAGGGTCCCCCACCTTGCTTTGCCTTAGAAGTTGTGCTAGTGAGGTAGAGATGCTATAACAAAATACCATGGACTGGGTGGCTTAAATGACAGAAATGTATTTTCTCACAGTTCTGGAGGTAGGAAGTCCACATCCAGGTGCTGTTAGAAGTCTGTCTTCCTTGTTGCTGTGCCTTTACATGGCCTTTAAACATCTCATATAGAGATAACATTTATTCAGTGAGTTTTTTTTTTTTTTTCCTTAAAAAGGACACACATGACAGGTCCAAATAAGATTTGCACTAGAACTTTTAGTCCAAATGGGACTTCTTGAAAATAAAAAAGTTAGTGCGTGTGGGTGTGTGTGTGTGTGTGATGGTGAAGCACTATGTATTCTGTTCACATTTTTGAAAAAAAAAAAATTTTTTTGAGATGGAGTTTCACTCTTGTGGCCCAGGCTGGAGTGCAATGGTGTGATCTTGTCTCACTGCAACCTCCGCCTCCTGTGTTCAAGCGATTCTCCTGTCTTAGCCTCCCGTGTGGCTGGGATTACAAGTGTGCACCAACACCCCCAGCTAATTCTTTGTATTTTTAGTAGAGACGAGGTTTTGCCACGTTGGCCAGGCTTGTCTCGATCTCCTGACCTCAGACGATCCACTGGCCATGGCCTCCTAAAGTGCTGGGATTACAGGTGTCAGCCACCGGAACTGGCCTGAAAAAAATAATTTTAACCTACTAAAGCTGATGACTTTTATGGTTGTTGACAAAAACCTCTAATGCCAATGCCTATCTCTGTAAAAAGCAGTAATATGAGGAGCTTGATTTCCTGCTAAGGTAGAAAAGGTGAGCAGATTTTTCAAGTAGTATAGGAGCTCCATCTGTGACAAGAAGCAGAAGCATTCATTTCCACTTGATATGTTTTGTTATTAATCATAACATTAAGCAACATTCTTTTTCTGCCTTTAAAATGTTGACTCAAAAGGTTGAGTCTTTTAGTAGTTTTTAAAATGGACGTGCAAGAGGTATAATTTTCTCTTATCACATCAGCATACACCTAAAGAGTAATAATATATAGATTTGAAGGCCAGGCATGCGGGCTCACATCTGTAATCCCAGCACTTTGGGAGGCCAAGGCAGAAGGATAGCTTGAGACAAAGCTCAAGACCAGCTTGGGAAAAATGGCAAGATTCTGTCTCTACATAATTTTTAAAAATTAGTCAGGTGTGGTGATACACACCTGTAGTCTCAGCTACTTAGGATGATGAGGCGGGAGGACTGCTTGGCTCCAGGAAGTCAAGGCTGCAGTGAGCTGTGTTCGTGCCACTGCACTCTAGCCTGGGTGACAGAGACCCCATCTCAAAAAATCATAATCATCATGTTTTTTAAAGGACGTGGCCACCATAGAAGGGGAGTAGTGAAGCTGCAGTACCTTGATGAACAATTTCAGAGTTATCTAGGTTAGAAAATACATAACACTTGGAAGTATATCAGTGGGAACACAGAGTTTCATTTGAAAAATGATTCACTTTTCCAGACCATCAACCAGTTTGAAAATTTTGGCAGGACACATGTCTTTATTAAGGGTTTTCCAATGTTTTAGGACTTC
>NW_022336152.1:0-722 GCF_002776525.5 Piliocolobus tephrosceles
GTTAATGTTTTTTATTTAACCTATGATATTTGGGATGAACAAATAAACATTATTATTTGTCATTTTTTTCAACGGCATTATTATTTTTCTTTTTAATTTTTTTTTTTTTTTTTAATATGTTCTAAAAAAAATTATCTTTAATGTCAAACTCAGGTGTTTATTCAAATAACATGTTTCATATTAAAAAGGCTAAAGCATTTTATCTAATGTTAAAAAACTTACACACCCAAATATTTATATATATGTATGTATGTATGTATGTATGTTTATATGAACTTGTCGATAAATAAAAATTTATAAAATGTAATTGTTTGGTATATAAAAAAATATATAATAATAAGTATGTACTATGATTTATATATATGTATATATTATAATTATAATAATGTATTTAATAATAAATTAAAAAACCAATAAATTAATAAACAAATAAATAAATGAATATTTCGATAAATGAATAATTCCATAAATGAATAAGAGAATAAATGAATAAGAGAATAAATGAATAAGAGAATGAATGGATAAGCAAATTAATGGGTAAGCGCATAAATAGCTAAACGAATAAACAAGTTAATAAATAAAGCAATGAAAAAATAATGTGTATTTTTACATGTTTATATATTAGTATAAAATAAAAAAAATAAAAAAAATAAATGTTAAAAATAAGCACTCCAGTTCGATATGGTTTTATTTCATATCACGGAAAATATCAAAAAAAAAAA
>NW_022336152.1:822-1624 GCF_002776525.5 Piliocolobus tephrosceles
AAAAAAAAAAAAAAAAAAAAAAAAAAAAAAAAAAAAAGTAAATTAATTCCGCATTCTCATCTGAAAACAAAACAGTATTGATACGGCACGGTACCATACGATGTGACGTGATACAATACGATACTGTACAGCAGAATACGACACAATACAGCACAACTATTTGATTACTTCCTGCGTATGTAGGTTTCCTGATATTAAAAAAAAACACATTTCATCAACGTTTACTTATTTATTTTTTTTTTTTTTTTTTTTTTTTTTTGAAAAATAGCCGTCATGAAAAATAGGAAAGTAAACTAGCATCCGAAAAACGTGCATAAAAAAAAAAACACATAAACTTTATATATATATGACATACCTCGTTACTTATTAAATATTATATTTCAAATTAATGGATACAATAATAGGCATGTGTTTTTTTTTTTTTTTTTTTAATTTTAAAAATTTTTTAAAATAAAATATTTAAAAAAAAAAAAAAAAAAAAAAAAATCTCAGTGTGGCATTATATTAAACATACCCAGACGAATATTTATAATACAACACATTTTTTTAGCGCAACATAATATGAACGCATGTACATCTAAAATTGTACTATACATTTTTTTTTGAACAACGTATGTATGTAGCATAAATGCATATATTCTTTTTGCCTTATCATCTTCACCTTTTCACCAACAAAAAAGCGAACATAACCTTTTTTTTTTGACTGGTTTAAATCTTTTTTTTTTAATTTACTTTAGCTTTTTTTTAATTTGCTTAAGCTTTTTTTTTTAATTTGCTTTAGCTTTTTTTTTTAATTAACATT
>NW_022336154.1:0-1002 GCF_002776525.5 Piliocolobus tephrosceles
TATGTATTTATATTTTTGTGTGTAAATCCACTTATGCAGAACGACAGCTTTATATGTTCGCTAAATATTAATTCGGATGATAGTAGTGTTCTTAAACAGAATTTAAAGGGAGTCTGCATAAGAGCACCTTACATAAAGCATATTTTATCTGATAATGTAATTTTTTATTTAAAAAAAAAAGAACAAGTTTTTTGTAGGACTAAAAAAATACATGTGCGTTATTCATAATTGTGTATATATATATAAGCATTACGCGTAGAACAATTTTTCGTTTTTTTCATCTTATTATTGTTATCTACTATTATTATTTTTTTTTAGGTAAAAATTCTTGCATTTTTTTCACATGAACCAGTCGGATCAAACATCATAGGAGGTGAAGAACAAGATAAGATCAGCACATATATATGCATATGTGGTTTAATGTTTATGTAAAAAATTTATTAATTTTATTTCTTTGTTTGGATATATATATATATATATATATATAAACTATTTTTAGTTTGAATTATTTGTTTCGACAATATGCTTATATATATATATATATTTGTGCTTTTTTTTTTTTTTTTTTTTTTTTTTTTTCTATTTTTAAAAGGTGTTGAAGAAGACAATTGCATGGGGACCGTTTTTCATCCAGAGTTAATGCCGTGTTATTATTTTCATAATTATTTTTTAGAGAAGGTCAAAAATAATAAAAAAAAATTATGATCAAATTTAAATAATATATAAAAATGAAAAGTGTATGTAAAAATATATTTTAAGATAAGTTTACGTACAAAACTATTACCAAATGTGGTGGACATTTTGAATTTTAAAAAATTGAAGAAAACTGCTTTCTATTTAATTTTATATTAAAATCATACAAGGCAAAGTAAAAAAAGAAAAAAGAAAAAAGAAAATAATTAACACTAAGTTAAAACTTTTGCATCATAAAATGCTAAACTTTATTTGTATATTTTATTATGTAAATAAAAATATTTGACATAAAAAAAAAAAAAAAAAAAA
>NW_022336154.1:1102-2427 GCF_002776525.5 Piliocolobus tephrosceles
AAAAAAAAAAACAATCTCAATTATTTTAAATTCTATCTATCTATCTATTTTTTTTTTTTTTTTTTTTTTTTTTTTATATATTCAACTGTTTTTCTACTGGTACATATTTTTTAATTTGGTGATAACATCGAAGCTTAATTATATTTTAATGCAATTCTTTAAATTTTTATTTTATTATTTTTTTTTTTTTTTATCATAATTTGGTATCTAAATGAAACGAAAACAAATTGAACATCTATATATAGAAGCATATATTTATTTATATTTACTGTTTGTAAATTTATTCATTAATTAACTATATGCCTTGTTTATACAAGATTTTTGAAATGGCGCAAGCCCTTTTGAATCAATTTTTAGTAAAAAATAAAAAATAAAAAATAAAAAAATTAAAAAATAAATAAGACAATTTTAATTACGATATTAAATAAAATTTTATAAATATACATTATAATGCAAAAAAAAGATGCAAAAACTTGATTTTAAGTGTGTATGGTTTTGCTATATGACAAATTATAGTTTAATATTGTTTCGTTTTATCAATTTCTGCATTTGCATGTATATATATATAATTAAGCACTGTGTAAAATTTTACCTTTTAAAATTAAAATAATTGAAAAACAATTTCACTTTTACTTTTTTTTTTTTTTTTTTTTTTTAACAAAGTACTATGATTTATAAAAAAGTGAAAGAAATTCACGGTAAAAAATGGTTAAATAATTAATTGCTGCATGTCAAATAATTAAAAAATCAACATATTATTTGTTATTTTGTAATATTATATGTATGTATGTATGTATGTATGTATGTATGTATGTATGTATGTATATATATATATATATATATATATATATATATATACATAATACTATGTACATTTGTATAAATGTATTGAAAAAAGTCACAAACACTCAATAAGTTATATGTGTTTTTAAATGTTTCAACCTACATTAATTTAACATTTTTCTAAGAGTCTCTTAGTGTTTTTTATTTTTTTTTTTAAATTATTATATTCTTTTATACAAATTAAACGTAAAAAAAATTAAAAAAAAGAATGTTTTCACTTTATTAAATAGAATAAATTATTATGTATGTAATATGTACAATATGTGTATGTATATGTACAATATATGCATGTACATGTACAATATATGTATGTATATGTATGTACGTATATGTGCCCATTGACGTGTATATATATTTTTGAATATATTATTTATTTTTTTTTTTTTATTCATACTCATTCTACAAGTATAAATAAATTTATATGAAACGTTCACTTCTACTAAAAAAAAAATAAACTAACGAACGGACGAACACATACATTT
>NW_022336157.1:0-314 GCF_002776525.5 Piliocolobus tephrosceles
TTAAAAAATGAGTTGGATAATTTTATGAAAGCTAAAGAAATAGATAGTATTAATGAAAAGCGACCAGAAAATGAATAAATTTGTTAGTTTGCTGAACAGGGGATTAGACTAACGAAAGAAAAAAAAAGAAAATGGACGAACGAAGAAAATGGACGAACGATGAAAATGGACGAACGAGCAAAATGGACGAACGAGTAAAATGGACGGACGAGTAAAATGGACGAACGAGTAAAATGGACGGACGAGTAAAATGGACGGACGAGTAAAATGGACGGACGAGTAAAATGGACGGACGAGTAAAATGGACGGACGAG
>NW_022336158.1:0-632 GCF_002776525.5 Piliocolobus tephrosceles
AAAAAAAAAAAAAAAAAAAAAAAAAAAATGCATATAAAAATGGTGTATTTGCTAAAAAATAGTGTATGTCTGTGTCTTTAGCTCGCTTAATAAAATCTATATAGAGATGGCGTGAATTTAAAAAAAAAAGCAGAAAATGTAAGCTATTGTATAGGTTTATATTTAAAGATATGGTGATATATTTATTTAAAAAAGATGCATATGAATTTTGTGTATATACAATTCGTGTATATATGTAATGTATATATACTTACTGTCATAGTAAAGGTGTTGTACGATTATAATATAAATACAACTTATATAATTTTATAAACAAAACTAACAACAAACTAAATATTGCTGTCGATTTTAGTACTGTCTTAAGCATTTTAACATACATGTAACTTAATACAGTACCAGTTATTTTGATAAATATTATGAAATAAAAAAAAAAAAAAAAAAAAAATTAGTTTATTCAATTTTTATGCATACATGATGCTCATATAATTACATTATCAAATGATTTATATTTGGTTTTAATTCTAAAAAATGTATATATGAATAAACATAAACGTATATACGCATGTACATATGTACGTAATTCACTGTATATGTGTTCTTATTTATTAAGACTGAGTTACATGGTTTTGCAA
>NW_022336158.1:642-1274 GCF_002776525.5 Piliocolobus tephrosceles
AAAAAAAAAAAAAAAAAAAAAAAAAAAATGCATATAAAAATGGTGTATTTGCTAAAAAATAGTGTATGTCTGTGTCTTTAGCTCGCTTAATAAAATCTATATAGAGATGGCGTGAATTTAAAAAAAAAAGCAGAAAATGTAAGCTATTGTATAGGTTTATATTTAAAGATATGGTGATATATTTATTTAAAAAAGATGCATATGAATTTTGTGTATATACAATTCGTGTATATATGTAATGTATATATACTTACTGTCATAGTAAAGGTGTTGTACGATTATAATATAAATACAACTTATATAATTTTATAAACAAAACTAACAACAAACTAAATATTGCTGTCGATTTTAGTACTGTCTTAAGCATTTTAACATACATGTAACTTAATACAGTACCAGTTATTTTGATAAATATTATGAAATAAAAAAAAAAAAAAAAAAAAAATTAGTTTATTCAATTTTTATGCATACATGATGCTCATATAATTACATTATCAAATGATTTATATTTGGTTTTAATTCTAAAAAATGTATATATGAATAAACATAAACGTATATACGCATGTACATATGTACGTAATTCACTGTATATGTGTTCTTATTTATTAAGACTGAGTTACATGGTTTTGCAA
>NW_022336159.1:0-239 GCF_002776525.5 Piliocolobus tephrosceles
CTTAGCATAACGTCCTTGAGGTTCATTTACATTGTAGTATTTGACAGCGTTTCCTTCTTTTTTTAAGGCTCCATAATATTTGATCACATGTACATAACACATTTTCTTTATCCACTTATTTGTTAATCAACATGTGGGTTGCTTTTACTTCTTAGTTCTTGTAAATAATGTTGCAGCGAACATGAGTGTGAAAATATTTTGTCTAGATCATGCTTTTAATGTGTGTATATACCAAGAAG
>NW_022336159.1:339-1036 GCF_002776525.5 Piliocolobus tephrosceles
GTCACTACTAAAGTCAACACAATATAAAGGAAGGCAATGAGAAGAAAGGAGGAACAAATAAAGCTACAGAACACACTTAATAAAGTTAACAGAAGTGTATGTAGTAGTAATTTCTGGTCTATGCGTTATTACCTTACCTGTCCTTTTGTAAATGGCTTATTTCACTTAGCATAACGTCCTTGAGGTTCATTTACATTGTAGTATGTGACAGGGTTTCCTTCTTTAAGGCTCCATAATATTTGATCACATGTACATAACACATTTTCTTTATCCACTTATCTGTTAATCAACATGTGGGTTGCTTTTACTTCTTAGTTCTTGTAAATAATGTTGGAGCGAACATGAGTGTGAAAATATTTTGTCTAGATCATGCTTTTAATGTGTGTATATACCAAGAAGTGGGATTGCTAGATAATATGGTAATTCTATATTTAAGGAACCTCACTATTGTTTCCTAAAATGGCTACACCATTTTAGAAAATTTCCACCAACAGTGCACAAAAATTACAATTTTCCACACCAGTACTTTCTATTTTCTGTTGTTTTGATAGTGACCATCCTAATGGAGCTGAGGCTATGATATCTCATTGTGGTTTTTATTTGCTTTTAGTTTATGATGACTGATGTTGAATATTTTTTCATAGGCTTGTTGGTCATTTGTATGTCTTCATTGGGCAGCTGTGTATTGAAGTCTTTT
>NW_022336160.1:0-500 GCF_002776525.5 Piliocolobus tephrosceles
TATCAATTTTTTTATTATAATGTATGTGTTTTTTAAAAAGTTTCTTTTACCTATTTCATATTGTTGTTTTAGATATATAAATAAAAAAAAATAAATGGAAATATCAACAATTTATGATATAATTTTTTATTTATTTATATGTATTTAAAATTGATAAAACTAATATATACACATTATCTATAATTGTTTCACCAATATTGTTGCATATATATTACAAATATAAGTACGTGTTGCAAAATATATACATTAGTTAATTAAGGGGTGTAAATTTATAAAATACGCCTTAACATCGAGTATTATTCAAAAAAAAAAAAAAAAAAATACATCTGTATTAAATTATTATTAGTTAAATAATTAAAAAAGTATTATACATATATACTTATTAATTTATTCGTGGAACAAAATTTTTAAATACACTAAATTCATGTCAAATTATTGTATTATGTATTTATATAAATAAATTTGTCACATGCACACTAATAAACATAAATAAATATATA
>NW_022336160.1:600-1284 GCF_002776525.5 Piliocolobus tephrosceles
AAAAAAAAAAAAAAATACATCTGTATTAAATTATTATTAGTTAAATAATTAAAAAAGTATTATACATATATACTTATTAATTTATTCGTGGAACAAAATTTTTAAATACACTAAATTCATGTCAAATTATTGTATTATGTATTTATATAAATAAATTTGTTACATGCACACTAATAAACATAAATAAATATATATACATATAAATATTTATATAAGTATTAATTAGTATCTATATAAGTATATACATAATTATTTAATTTTATAGTTTGAGCTAATTTTTGTGCTAACTTAAAAAAAAAAAAAAACTTTATTATCAATATAAGTAAATATATTTTTCAAACATTCAAAAAAAAAAGAACATATGCATGCGTTAGGTATTTTCTATATTTTGTATTTTTGTTATAAATACTACTATTATATACGCATTTAACCATGTTGCCATAATTATTCAGTTTTATAATATTAGCTTTAATCTTTTATTATTTATTTTTACAATTAAATACAAATTTGTATTCTGAAATAAATATATATGTATAAATGTACATAATTTTTTATATATTACTTTTTTAGAATTATATCAACATGTCGAACTACAATTTACGACATTATGTATTCAAAATTATTTATATTATAAATATCTAGTAAAATAATATATAAAATTTTGATTATTAGCTTAAACTTTAT
>NW_022336162.1:0-1438 GCF_002776525.5 Piliocolobus tephrosceles
GAGCCAGGTCTGAGAACAAGGTCCGTGCTCATAACCAGGTGGTACCCTTGGTCCCAGAGTCACAGGCCGTCTTAAGATGTGAAATTTGGTTAGAGATCAATTTTCTGTCTCCGGAATCATCATATCCCCTCTCAATTCTTATGTGTTTGCAGGCAAGGACGTGTCAACATAGAGACTTAGGAGGACAAAGTGAACTTCCTGAGCCCCAATAGGCAGGAGTCCTGCCAAAGCCAAAATGTTATGTGTCACCTTGGAAGATGATGCCCCAGGAAGAATGGGGAGGAGGGAGGAGGAAAAACTGCTGATGAGGCCAACTTGCTCTTCGGGGCCCGTCATATCAGCAAAGCCAGCTCTTTGGAGATGGAAGAACAAAGATGTTTCTCCTCTGTGAGGAGGTGACAGTGGTGTTCCGGGTGAAGGAGAGCAGCTTTGTCCTGGAAGGAATCTGACTTGGAAGGAGGCCCAGTTGTCCAGCAGGCGCCCGCTCCCTTTCTGCTCTGGCTTCCAAAGAGCTCTCTGCAAAGCTCCTTCGCGGAGCTACTGGCACGAGGTCCTTTGCTGGGGGGCAATCCATGGGGATGTCTGGAGCAGTGGGAGCCTATCTTGGGACCTGGGTGGGAGCTGCTCCACTTCAGCACCTGGACTATGAGGCACAGGGCTGGGCACCACGAGGCCGTGAGTGAAAGCAGCCTGGATTTGGATTTCAGAAGAACTGGGCTTGAGTCCTAGTTCTGCCACAAACCATGTGACTCTTAGTCACTTTATGTTTTTATTTCCTTGGCAGTAAAACTCTCATTACCTACAATATGGGAATTGTAAGGAACTACTGAAAAAACAAATCTTAAAATGTTCTGTGCAGGCTCTCAAATACTGTGCAAATATTAAACTGTTGTAAAATCCAGTCTCTGCCTTTGAGATTTTACAGTCTGGTGAGCAGGTAAACACAAGCACACATAAGAACAGTCTCCATTTAGTGCTGGGTGATGGGAACAGAAAGCAAATGCTTTGAGTTTGGGGTAGTGGGCTGGGGTGATGAGGGAAGGCAGGAATGCGGGGAAGGCAGACCGTGATTTATTTTTTATTTATTTTTTTTTTTTTTGAGAGGGAGTCTCGCTCTGTTGCCCAGGTTGGAGTGCAGTGTGATCTCGCCTCACTGCAACCTCTGCCTCCCGGGTTCCAGCAATTCTCTGCCTCAGCCTCCTGAGCAGCTGAAATTACATGTGCCTGCCACGACACCTGGCTTATTTTTGTATTTTTAGTAGAGATGGGGTTTCACCATCTTGGCCAGGTGGTCTTGAACTCCTGACCTCATGATCCACCCGCCTCGGCCTCCCAAAGTGCTAAGATTACACGTGTGAGCCACCGTGCCTGGCCTTGAATGGGTTTTTAAAGATTTGGGCAGACAAGCTGGGTCACTGGGCGCTCCCACAGAGGAAGC
>NW_022336162.1:1448-3541 GCF_002776525.5 Piliocolobus tephrosceles
GGTGCAGTACCTCACACCTGTAATCCCAGCACTTTAAGAGGCTAAGGATCAGCAAGGCGTGGTGGCTCATGCCTGTAATCCCAGCACTTTGGGAGGCCAAGGCAGGCGGATCACGAGGTCAGGAAATCAAGACCATCCTGGCCAACATAGTGAAACCTCATCTGTAATAAAATACACAAAATTAGCCCGGTATGGTGGCGCATGCCTGTAATCCCAGCTACTCGGGAGGCTGATAGCAGGGGAATCACTTGAATCAGGGAGTTTGAGGCTGCAGTAAGCTGTGATTGTGCCACTGCACACCAGCCCGGGTGACAGAGCAAGACCCTGTCTCAAACAAACAAAAAACAAACAGGTTTCTTTGTAGGAGAAAGATCTAAATCCTGGTTCTGCTACCTGCTAACTAACCCCCAGCAGGTTCAAATCACTCTGAGCCTCAGTTTCCTCGTCTATAGAGTCAAATGATGATGCCTACTTCACAGGGTTGCTAGGAGCTTAACTGACAAAACGCATGTGAAAAAACGAGGCCGGGCGAGGGTGAGGTGGGTGGACTGCTTGAGCCCAGGCATTTGAGACCAGTCTGAGCAACACAGTGAAAACCTGCCTCTACGAAAAATATAAAAATTAGCTGGGCATATGGGCATGCATCTGTAGTCCCAGCTACCTGGGAGAATAGATTGAGCCCCGGAGGTTGAGGCTGCAGCTCCAACCTGGGGGACAGAAACCCTACCTCAAACAAACAAACAAAAAAGAACAAGCACAGTACTGGCACGCAGTACATACTGGATAGATGCCAACTCCCCACTTCCTCCGACTTGGAGGGGATCTTGTGGTTAAGACCATGAGTCAGGTGAGCCCCAGATGGGGGACCTGCGCAATTCCCTCCACCTCTCTAAGTTGGAGCTCCCTCATCTAGAAAGCGAGGGATGATGATGAAAGCTGCATTAAAAACTCTGGTGTGTGGAAAGCACCCGGCAGAGCCCCAGACACCCAGTGAGAATTCAATGGGCAGTGGCTCTGGTGCTACCCATCTACTGAACTCAACAGAGATGCCCTGGGCTTCTGAGAGCTCCCAGGCCAGGCCAGGCCTATGCCCACAGCAGGCACCGAGCTGACTGCCCAAGGCAGCTCTCCTGCCTGCCTGGCTCTGGAGAGGTGGGAAGCAGGCAGGCCTCCCCTTTAGGTGTGTCTGAGGGTAGGTTGTGGGGCAAGGCACTAGAAAGGGGCCCACTAAGGCACAAGGCCCAGTGCCTGGTTAGAGCCCCTGAGGACCAGGGTCCTCAGGCTGGGCTGGCAAGCAAGGGGCAGCCCACTCACCTCTGGGCCTCGCGGTCGTCCTTGGGTGTATAGTTGGCCAAGCAGTCCAGGATGAAGATCTGGCCCCACTCGGTGCACTCGTTCAGGGCTGTCAGCAGCTTGTTGACAGACTGTGGGTTCAGATCGAGCAGGTTGCTGCTGGGGTGAGACTCGGCGATTTCTGAGAGCGCTGCCAACACGTTGGCCACCACCTGGTTGAGAGGGTAGAAGGGACAGAGGCTGGGGGTGCTGCTCACAGGCCAGGGGGCAGTGGGCTAATGATGCTGGCTGGTCAGAGGTCAAATACCTGAAAGGAATATGACCCAATGGGCAGGGTCTGGAGCTGCAACGAGACCCACTCCAAGCACTCACCCTGCTGACTCCTCTGCAAACTGGAACAAAAACAAGTGTGCCTGCCATTTAGAAAAACAAGAAAGACCTGGCTCCAAGTGCCTAGCCATAGAAAGCATTCCCAGCTTCTTTACACAGCAGCCCCTGCCTACCAGCAACAGCAGCTCACTTCAATGCTTGTCAGCTGTGCTTCTCAGCGCTAGGGGATTCCTGCCGATCTCCTTGAGGCTACTGGGAGTGGATGAGGGCTGGAGAAGAGGGGCTTGCCAAGTGAAGCTCCAAGCCCTCAATCCATTTCCACTACAGCAGATGTTTTGGGTTTTGTTTGTTTGTTTGTTTTTGAGGCACAGTTGTGCTCTTGTCGCCCAGGTTGGAGTGCAATGCTGTGATCTCAGCTCACTGCAACCTCCACCTCTTGGGTTCAAGTGTTTCTCATGCCTCAGCCTCCC
>NW_022336162.1:3551-4719 GCF_002776525.5 Piliocolobus tephrosceles
CTGTGCTCTGAGCACTACCTAAGCTGCATCCCTTTAGTTCTGGTATGTTACATTTTCATTTTAATTCATCTCTAAGTATTTTCTAATTTCCCTTGTGATTTCTTTGACACATTGGTCATTTAAGAGCATGTCATTTAATTTCCATATATTTGTGAATTTTTGAGTTTTTTCTTCTATTATTGATATGTAATTTCATTCCATGTTGGTTGGAAAAGATAATTTGATGACTTCAATCTTTTAAAATTTATTGAGACTTGTTTTATGGCCTAACATACAGTCAATCCTGGAGAATATCCATGTGCACTTGGGCAGAATGTGCATTTTGCTGTTAGACTGAATATCTGTTAGGCTTGGTTTATAATGTTGTTCAAGTCCTTTATTTCCTTCTTGATCTTTCTAGATGTTCTGTGCATTATTGAAAGTGGTATATTGAAGTCTCCAACTATTATTGTAGAATTATCTAACTCTTCTATCATCTTCTATTCAATTTTATCAATATTTGCTTCGTGTATTCTGAAGCTCTGTGGTTTGGTGCACATTGTGTAAGAAAAAAACGTTATTCTGGCACTTGTTAAAACAGTAAGGCAGACCTTATTTAGCACTATTGCAATAGGTGTAGTGACTATTGCATTGGGTTTTTGCAGTAGGGAAGAGATTGGGTTTAACTTTAAATACAAGGAAAAATGGAACAGAGGGTTAGAGAATTAGTAGATGGAAAATTACTAAGCACATAAGGTGATGCTTGCTAAACTAGCCGAACAGGATTTTTGCTGAAGACAGGCCAAAGTAGTCAGATATCACCTGAAGAATGGTGGGAGATGAGGAGGATGATCAGATATCAAAGGTGATCTGATATTGAGGATGGGGGAGTCTGGCTAAATCGACTTGAAAGGATTCTTGCTAAAACTGGGTGATGCCAAGATGAACATGAAAGCCCAAATCTTGGGCCTAGTCAAACAGAGGGCTCAGAGGAGCCTGACTAAAGTTTGTTTGAGAGGATCTTTATGAATATGTTTATAATGGTTACATCTTCTTAATAAACTGACCATTTTATTGATATATATAATGTTGTTGTTTCTTTTAGCATTTTTTGTTTTGTTTTGTTTTTTGATATAGAGTCTCACTTTGTCACCCAGGCTGGAGTGGATCTTGTCTCACTGCAACCTCC
>NW_022336162.1:4729-11867 GCF_002776525.5 Piliocolobus tephrosceles
TTACTCACTGAGTGCTGTCAAATATGAGGGGTGAGAATCCAATCAAAAATGGTCAAAAGATTTGAATAGACATTTCTCAAAAGATGATATATAAATGGCAAACAGGCACTTAAAAAGGTGCTCAACATCATTAATCAATCATAGAAATGCAGATCAAAACTACAATGATACATCATCTCATCACAGTTAAAACGGCTTATATCCAAAAGACAGGCAATAACAAACGCTGGTGAGGACGTACACTATTGGTGGGAATGAAACTTAGTATGACCAGTATGGAGAACAGTTTGGAGGTTCCTCAAGAAACTAAAAATACAGCTACCATATGATGCATCAGTCCCACTGCTGGGTATATACCCAAAAGAAAGGAAATTAGTATATTGAAGAGATATCTGCACTCCCACGTTTGTTGCAGCACTGTTTACAATGGCTAAGATTTGGAAGCAACCTAAGTGTCCATCAACAGATGAATGGATAAAGAAAATGGGTACATACATACAATGGAATACTATTCAGCCACAAAGAAAGAATGAGACCCTGTCATTTGCAACAACATGGATGGAACTGAAGATCATTATGTTAAGTGAAATAAGCCAGTCACAGTAAGACAAACATCTCATGTTCTCACTTATTTGTGATATCTAAAAATCAAAACAATTGAACTCATGGACATAGAGAGTAGAAAGATGGTTTCCAGAGGCTGGGAAGGGTAGTGGGGATCTGGGGATGAGGTAGGGATGGTTAATGGGTACAACAAAAAAATAGAAAGAATGACTAACCTACTATTTGATAGCACAACAGGGTGATTATAGTCAATGAAAATTTAATTGTGCATTTTAAAATTAAGAGTGCAAGGCCGGGTGTGGTGGCTCATGCCTGTAATCCCAGTACTTTGGGAGGCCAAGGCGGGCAGATCACCTCAGGTCAGGAGTTCGAGACCAGCCTGACCAACATGGAGAAACTCCATCTCTACTAAAAACATACAAAATTAGCCAGGCATGGTGGTGTATGCCTGTATTCCCAGCTACTCAGGAGGCTGAGGCAGGAGAATCGCTTGAACCCAGGAGGCAGAGGTTGCAGTGAGCCGAGATTGCGCCATTGCACTCCAGCCTGGGCAACAAGAGTGAAAATCAGTCCAAAAAAAAAAATTAAGAGTGCAACTGGATTGTTTGCAACTCAAAGGATAAATTCTTGAGGGCGTGAATACCCCATTCTCCATTATGTGCTTGTCATGCCTGCATCAAAACACCCCATGTACCTCATAAATATATACACCTACTACGTACCCACAAAATTTTTTTTAAATATGAGGGGTCAGGGAGCTTGAATGATTCTGTACCCTTTCCTCCCCTTGAACTCAGAGTTAACTTCCTCAAACCCACTTATCCATCTCATCCCCACCCTGCTCCTCACTGCCCTGGAAGGGGGACATCTGAGCTCTGTTAAAGTCATTTAGGGAAGGGCTTCAGTAAAGTTGTCTTGTTGCTGTAGGAGTAACTTTTATGGTTTAGGATCTGCTCTAGGTCATAAATCACCTATTTCAATGGTCTCCTTAGGGACTTCTTGGATGTTCTCTTCTGCATCCAGGTCAATACGCTCCTCTTTGCTGTTGCGCAGGCTCCAACACAGACGGTAGAGCTGCAGAGAAGGCAGAACAGGTCAACAGAAAGATCCAAATAGCATCTTGGGACAAGAAGTTGGGGGGTGGCAAAGAGATGTGCATCAAGGAAGGGAAGGGAATGTGGCCTCCCAGTACTAAGAAGAACATACACAACATTCCCATCCATAATATTATCTCTAAAAACATTGGTAACTTAGATGAAAGTAATATACATGTATACACTAGCCTGTATGATATTTGCATATTCAGAGCCAAAAGACTGCCTCATATAGAAATGCTTGTTGAATGAACTCTTTTATGTGTGTGATAAATAATTTGTTCCTTTTAGCACTGGCAGTAAGAAGCCATTTCTCCAGGTTAGGAGTGTAAGTTTAGATTTTTGCACTATGTCACATTATGTGGATGAGAATCTAGAATCATGAGCCTTAATAGAATACAGTAGAGCTGAAAGCATAGTTTTTATTGACATAGTTAAGAGCATGAACCAAAAACTTCATCTAGAGCATGAACTTGGTCTAGGGCATGAACTAGAAATGTGTTTGGGGTATGATACTTTCAAAGACTTGAGACATGAGGAAGCAGTTGATACCACACAAAGAAAGCAAGTGACAGGTCCAGCCAATAGATGTGATGCACTTCTGCCACTATAAAAGCAGCCTTTGTTTGACATTAGGTTTGTCACAGCTCTTAAAAATTTGGCAATGAAGTTGAAGGTCTCTTAGGGATTCCACAGGCACTTGTATGGGCATGCATGAGAAAAGTAAAGGATTAACAAAATCCTTCTGATTTTTCTAGGAATAAATATGACCTTGGGTTAACTTTCTGGCTCTGTTCCCTTGGAAATCTGGAAATCTGTGTTGGGTTACCGGACTACTAATAAAAATGGCTCATAATTAGTCATCTTTATCTAAATTGGGAGAGCTATGAATGAATTTTAAACCAATGGGGGCATCTAGAGTTAAAGAAGAGTAATTGCAACTTTTGAAGTCTTGAATCAATTAGACTTTGATGTTGTTAGAAATGTTTTACATCCTATGGTCAATTTTTGGTGGATTAATTTGGAAAAAAATCAAGAGGCAAACTATATTATGGATATCCCTGAGTAGACTGATTTTTGTAACTAGGTATGTGCTTTGCTGGGACCTTTGAAAGCTTTGACTACAGGACTGTCAAAAGAAATACCAGTTTCTATTTAAAATATAGGCTTCTAAGCCAGGTAGCCCTGTACCACCCATGTGATCTTGTGCACCTGAGCCGTCACTTGGGGAGCAGGTTTCAGAGAATAAGTCCTGGAATAAAGGGTATACAACTGTGAGGACTCCAACTAAAGACATGGGCTTGATATCAGCCTGCTGGCACACCATGTTTCCTGGCATGTATCCTTCCACATGAAACCAATGGCAATTCATGTGAATGTGAATGTAAGATGTATAATTTTGCTGAGGCCAACCAAGCATGTTGTGGCATGTCAACATCACTAATCATCAGAGAAATGCAAATCAAACTATAATGAGGTATCATCTCACCCCATTTAAAATGGCTTTTATCAAAAAGGCAATAATGAATGCTGGTGAGGTTGGGGGAAAAGGGGAACCCTCAAACACTGTTGGTGAGAATGTAAATTAGTACAGCCACAATGAAGAACACTATGGAAGTTCCTCAAAAAACTAAAAATAGAGCCACCATATGATCCAGCAATTCTACTACTAGATATATATCCAAAAGAAAGTAAACCAGTATATCAAAGAGATACTTGTATTCCTATATTTACTACAGCACTATTCACAATAGCCAAGATATGGAATCAATCTAAGTATCCATTGACAAATTAATGGATAAAGAAAATGTTGTACAAATATACAATAGAGTTTTATTGCACCATAAAAAGAATGAGATCCTGTATTTGCAACAATATGGATGGAACGGGAGGCCATTATGTTAAGTAAAATAAGCCAGGCACAGAAAGGCAAATTTCTCATGTTCTCACTCATATATGGGAGCTAAAAGCTTTAAAAACCGAACTCATGGAGATAGAGAGTAGATTGATGGTTACCAGAGACCAGGAAGGGTAGCAGTGGATGGAGGACAGAATGGAGATGGTTAATGGGTGTAGAAATTGTTAGAATGAATGAAGATCTAGTAGTTGGTAGCACAATAGGGTAGCTATACTTAATTTATCATATGCATACAATTGAAAGGCAGAGTCTCACTATGTTGTCAGGGTGGTCCCAAACTCCTGGACTCAAGCGATCCTCCCACCTTGGCCTCCCAAAGTGCTGGGATTACAGGCATGAGCCACCATATTCTACATTTTAAAATAACTAAGAGTGGAATTGGAATGTACCTAACACAAAGAAATGATAAATGCTTGAGGCAATGGACACCACAGTTACCCAGATTTGATCAAATCTGGGTATCTGTATCAAAACATTACATGTACCCCATAATTATATCCAACTATTATGTACCCATAATAATGAAAAGATTTTTAAAAATTAAAGAACACTGCAGTATGAACATGAAACAAGGACAGATCCCCTAAATGGTTACTCACATGCACGTCCGGAATGGGTTTGGTGAGGAGGGAGATGACCACGATGGTGATGACAGAAATGGCGAAGAGGATAATGGCAAAGTACAAGTAGTGCACCCCACAGATAATCGTGGGACAGTTGCTGGGCTCTATGCAGCTCCCGGTTCCATAAGCAAACTCAGTAATCATACGTGAAATCCCAACCAGAAATCCTAGGATCAGTCCCCAGAAGGCTCCCTGTGAAAGAAAACCCTGGGTTAACTCGTGCTGAACACAAAACACAGATAGCCTTTCTAACATTCTTCAGGGAGGCATAGGCAGAGGCAAAGGAATAGAGGTAGGAGAAGTGGTAGCTCCAGGCTGTCTGAACCCAGAACACTGAAGTTCAGAATATGGCTAGGAGTGCTATGCAAGACCTTCGGTGTGTCTGTCTATCATGTTTCAGCAACATGATTTCACCTCGATCATTAAACAAGGAGCCATAACATAATGGGGTGAAGTGTCTAATAACCAGAATAGAATGTCAACCTACAGGCTTGATTCCAAAAATTCCCTTTAATTTGAAAAATAATTTGAGCCTCTCCACCTGTAGCTACTATCAACACCAATCTCCAGACTTAGGCATACTCAGATGAAAAGTAATTACTTGTGAGGTAATTTGTATTTCACAAAGACGTGGGAAGAGAAATCAGTTCTTTGAAGGATGAAGGAGAAAGAAACTTCCATCAAAATATAAATAACACTTACCTTTTTAGCCCTCTTTATAGTTTATTTTACGAACTATTTTTAGTTTGAGAACATAAAATTATATGGTGTTTTTACGTTAAATTTTGGGTTTGTATATTAGAATATGGAAGATTTTAAGAGACCAGAAACATGAGGGGATGATTTTTCAGGGTTTTTTTTTTTTTTTTTTACTCTTTCCTTCCTTCCCTCTTTCCTTTTTTCCTTTCTATATTTCCGTTAGGTAAGTTCTCACCTAAAGGACTAGGTTTGACTCTGGCAGGCCAGTGACAAAGTAGAATGTGCTCTTAGAAGGGTGGCCCAAAAGAGCTTTCACAGTTTTATCAGGTGCTGGTCATTGGTATCCCTACACTTTCTATTCTAAGTGTATGAAATTATCAGCTATCCTCCACACATGGCATGACATGTGCTTTTGTCTCCAGGTCTTTGTACAGCTCATTCTGTCTGGGAGAATATGGGCTCTTCCCTTCCTGGTAACCTCGTTCTAGCTTAAATAGAAAAAGCTACACAGGGACAGGCGCAGTGGCTCAAGCCTGTAATCCCAGCACTTTGGGAGGCCAAGACGGGCGGATCACGAGGTCAGGAGTTCGAGATCATCCTGGCTAACACGGTGAAACCCCATCTCTACTAAAAAAACCAAAAAACTAGCCAGGCATGGTGGTGGGCGCCTGTAGTCCCAGGTACTCGGGAGGCTGAGGCAGGAGAATGGCGTAAACCCGGGAGGCGGACCTTGCAGTGAGCTGAGATCCGGCCACTGCACTCCAGCCTGGGCGACAGAGTGAGACTCCGTCTCAAAAAAAAAAAAAAAAAAGAAAAAGCTACACAGGGTGGGTGGACCCTGTGCACCCTGTGGCCACAGCACTGTGGACACAGATCCAGGCCAGCACCAACCCCACTGCCATGGAATCACAATAGTTCTCTGTCTCCCAGTGTGAACTGGGGGGTTGCCCAGGGAAGGAAGCAGGTTTCACTCACTTTGTGTTGCTAGTGCCTCACCCTGTGCTGGCATCTGGAAGTGACTTCTAGATGAAGAAATAAATAAGCAAAAAGAAAAAATATGTTCCCTATTCATCCCCCATACGCTATGTCACTCAAAAAAATTATTTCTTAGTTGGGCACAGGGTGTGCCTGTAGTCCTAGCTACTTTGGAGGCTGAGGCAGAAGAATCACTTGAGCTCAGGAGTTTGAGACTAGCCTTGGCAACACAGTGAGATTCCTGTCTCAAAACAAATCAATAAATTTGCCACGAAATAAATGTTTAAAAATTCAAATTTTTTTCATAATAAAAACTCAACAAATTAGGTACAGAAGTAACAAACCTCAAAAACAATAAAGATTATAAGCTATATACGACAGACTCTCAGCTAACATCATACTGAACAGGGAAAAATTGAAAGCCTTTCCTCTAAGATCTGGAAAAAAAAAATGATACCCTTTCACCACTTTTATTCAACATAATACTGCAAGTCCTAGACAGAACAATTAGGTAAGAGAAAAAGGGCATCCAAATTGGAAAAGAAGAAGTCAAATTGGCCTCATTTACATACAATATGATCTTATATTTACAAAAACCTAAAGATTCCACCAAAGGGGTCACTGTTAATGAAACCCTGACCTACCTTTCCAGCCACACTTTCATCTTTCACATTCACAAACTCCCCTTGAGCCAGGTGAGATTCCATACAAGTCCTTCACCCTCACTCCTATCCTACTTCTGCCTGAAAGGTCTGGACAGTACTATTCTCTGACTTGAATGTTATGTCTTCCCTCTCCAACTTCAAATTCTTCCAGCTCCCGCTGCTCCAAGGAGCCTTCCCTGACAGTTTCAGCCCCTGCTGATAAAGTCTTTCCTAAATCCCTTCCTGCTCATATTATGTGCTGCATTGTATCCCTTGTTACGCACTTCGTTGTATGTATAAACTGCTTGTGTGCCAGGACTTTGTCTTCACTGAGCCCTGAGAGGTGCTGGCTGGAAAGCCGAGTTCACAGTAGAGTGCTGGAGGTATGTTGTGCTAGGACTTTCTCTCGCTCACCTAGGGGCTACAGAATTCCTCGGGAGTTCTGTAGGAACATAGGGAGCCATGCAGTCAGGTCAAAATCACCAAGATCAGATAGAAAATCTATTCTTGGCTTGTAATCCTAGTATTTCGGGAGGCCGAGGTGGGAGGATCACTTGAACTCAGGAGTTCAAGACCAGCCTGGGCAACACAGTGAGTCCTCACCTCTATTAAAAAAAAAAA
>NW_022336162.1:11877-25221 GCF_002776525.5 Piliocolobus tephrosceles
TCTACAAGGAAAACTACAAAGCACTGCTGAAAGAAATCACAGATGACACAAACAAATGGAAACACATCCCATGCTCATGGATGGGTAGAACCAATGTTGTGAAAATGACCATACTGCCAAAAGCAGTCTACAAATTCAATGTAATTCGCATCAAAATACCACCATCATTCTTCACAGAACTAGAAAAAACAATACATTCTTATGGGACCAAAAAAGAGCCTGCGTAGCCAAAGCAAAACTAAGCAAAAAGAACAAATCTGGAGGCATCACATTACCTGACTTCAAACTATACTATAAGGCCAGAGCCACCAAAACAACATGGTACCGATATAAAAATAGGCAAAGAGACCAGTGAAACAGAATAGAGAACCCAGAAATAAACCCAAATACTTAGAGCCAACTAATCTTTGACAAACCAAACAAAGATATAAAGTGGGGAAAGGACACCCTATTCAACAAAAAGTGCTGGGATAATTGCTAAGCCACATGGAGGAGAATAAAACTGTATACTCATCTCTCACCTTATACAGAAATCAACTCAAGATAATTCAAGGACTTAAATCTAAGACCTGACACTATAAAAATTCTAGAAGATAACGTCAGAAAAAACCCTGCTAGGCATTGGTTTAGGCAAAGACTTCACGACCAAGAACCCAAAGACAAATGCAACAAAAACAAAGATAAATAGGTGGGACTTAACTAAAGAGCTTCTGCACAGCAAAAGGAACAGTCAGCAAAGTAAACAGACAACCCACAGAGTGGAAGAAAATCTTCACAATCTATACTTCCAACAAAGGACTAATATCTAGAATCTACAAAAGAATTCAAACAAATTAGCAAGGAAAAAATAATCACCTTACTCCTTCAAGAATGACTGTAATTTAAAAATCAAAAAATAATAGATGTTGGTGTGGATGTGGTGAAAAGACCACTTTTACACTGTTGGTGGGAATGTAAACTAATACAACCACTATGGAAAACAGTATGGACATTCCTTAAAGAACTGAAAGTAAAACTATCATTTGATCCAGCAATCCCACTACTGGGTATCTACCCAGAGGAAAAGAAGGTATTATAGACAAAAGATGCTTGCACATGCATGTTTATAGCAGCACAATTCACAATTGCAAAAATATGGAACCAGCCCAAATGCCCATCAATCAACAAGTAGATAAAGAACTTATGGTGTATATATACATATGATGGAATACTACTCAGCCATAAAAAGGAACGAATTAATGGCATTCGCAGCAACCTGGATAAAACCGAAGACTTATTCTAAGTAAGGCAACTCAGGAATGGAAAACCAAGCATCATATGTTCTCACTTACAAGTGGAAGCTAAGCTATGAGGTTGCAAAGGCATAAGAATGGTACAATGGACTTTGGAGACTCGGGAAAAGGGTGGGAAGGGGGTGAGGGATAAAAGATTACAAATTGGGTTCAGTGCATAATGCTCAAGTGATGGGTGCACCAAAATCTCACAAATCACCACTGAAGAACTTACTCATGTAACCAAATACCAGCTCTTTCCCAACCATAAATGGAAATAAAAAATTTAAAAAGAATAAAAGAATAAATAAAGTTAAATGCCACCAAATGACAAATACAACCAGCCACAGAAATTATTCCCATTCTACCCAGGTATCTGCCAACCTTCCCTAGCTTGAGGGGTAACACAGATGGAACCTCTCCGATCATTCAAGCTTTTGTGGCATGGGGGAAGCCGCATTTACCTTCCGGCAATCATGAGCTCTTTCTCAGATGCTCTCTTGCGGACCTTGGTGTAGATGTCCATGGTGAAGAGGGTGCTGGCGCTGTTGAAGATGGAGGTCAGGGAGCTCATGAGGGAGGCCAGCATGACTGACAGCATCAGGCCTCGCAGTCCTGGAAGAGAAAGAGTTTTGAGTGGCACATACAGCACCTTCAGCTCTTTCATACTTGGAAAATATACGAGAACTCAAGGTTTGCTTGCCTTCTGAAACCATGCCATGTTATCCAATTTATCTCCCCAAAAAGACTAGAAGCTTTAAAAAGTGGTCTATGGCTTTAAATTTATTAGCCCATTACAAGCCCATAGCAGCCACAAAGAGCCGGAGACACAACATACTTGAGGTGAATACTTTGCAACTGGACGATGATGATGATGGTGGTGATGGTGAAGGTGATGGGGTGTGTGTGTGTGTGTGTGTGTGAGAGTGAGTGTATGTGTGTTTCCATCTGAGGGGATTTTTATAAGGTCTCTCACCTGAAATATTTATGATATAACAAAGAGATTTAAACTATGATTTAAAAGATCAGGCTCTCAAGAAAGTAAGACATCCACAGATTGGGAGAAAATACGTGCAAATCATATATCTGATAAGGGTCTAGTATATAGAACATATAAAATTCAATAATAAAATGACAAATAACCCAATTTAAAATGCCAAAGGATCTGAATACACACTTCTCCAAAGCTATACAGATAGCCAATAATAACATGAAAATATGCTTAACATCAGGGAAATTCAAATCAAAGCCATAGTGGGTTAATACTTTGTACCCACTAGGATACCTATAATAATAAATTTTTAAAAAACAGAAATAACAAGTGTGAGTGGAGATGTGGAGAAATGGGGACCTTCATATATTGCTGGCAGGAATGTAAAATGGTACAGCCACTGCAGAAAATAGTCTGGGTCAGTCAGTTCTTCAAATGGTTAAGCATTCAGCTACCATATTACCCATCAATTCCATTCCTAGATGGAATTTCATTTCTCTCTACCCAAGAGAAATGAAAACATATGTCCACTTACAAACTCATACATTAATGTTTATAATATTATTACTTATAATACCCAAAAAGGAGGAGCAACACAAATGTCCACTAAATGATAAGTGGATAAACAAAATACATGAACAGTTGACAAATGGGTAAACATGTGATGGAATAGTATTCATCAACAAAAAGGAATGACATAAAAATACATGCTATGACACAGATGAACCTTGCAAACATTATGTTAAGTAAAAGAAGCAAGTCACCAAAAAACACATATTATATTATTCTATTTATATGAAATATCCAGAATAGGCAAATCTAGGAATACAGAAAGTATATTAGTGGTTGCCAAGGACTGGGAGGTTGGGGTGAAATAGGGAGAGACTGCTCATTTCATTAGCAGGTATAGGATTTCTTTATGGCGTGACAAAAATTTTCTAAAATTTATTTCAGCAATGCTTGCACAACTCTGTGAATATACTTAAAAAACCACTGAATTGTACATTTTAAATGAGGGAATTGATTGTAGGGTAGGTGAATTTAAGCTCAATTAAGTTTTTTTTGTTTTTTTTTTTTTAAAGACAAGGCTGTATTTCTAACTCTGATCCTAAGCAAGTTACATGAAGCTCTAGGCCTCATTTTTGGCGTGTTAAACAGGGATACCTTCTCAAATCAGAATATGGAATACTACACCTTCCCAAATCAGAATATGGAACTCTTGTTATTAAAGTTTTCCCAATTATGGCAAGCCTGGTTGGCTATAATCTCTACTATTCTTCCCATACCAAGGAGTGCAAGGGGAGCACCTGCTGGGGCTAGAAGACCAGGCCAAGCTGAGGACCCACTAACAAGAGTTTTACAGTCTCAGGAGTAAAAGTAACCTTAGGATCACCTAGACCTATCAACCATCTGATACATGAATCCCTTCCACAACACTTCCACTGCCCAACTCTACAGCAACAGGAAATCTCCTACCCTACAGGGAACCTGCCCTCAGATAGTTCTGAGTGGGCTGAAATCTACCTCTCTATAGCATCAAATGTAGTCCTCATGGTACCCAACAGAACAGGTCTTACCCCTTACCCATTTTGCCATCTTTCACATATTCAAAGACAACTCATGTTCCCTTCAACTCTCTCTTCTCTATATTCATATCTAACTGCATTTAGGAGACTCACATGTTTAGAACTTCACTTACACCTCTGTTAAACTTCAGCTTGTTAGATCTGAGTCAGCCTTCATGCCTCTTGAGATCTTTTTGGAACATGATTCTGTCTTCCTCTAGGTTTTATATCTTTTAATAATTTATGGTCTCACAGCCTTGCAAGATGAAGTATAAATGCTGCCTATTCTAATTATTTTGTCATTTATTGGGAGGTTTTTTTAAATGGCTCTTTCTGCGTTTGTGTAGTGTAGATCACAAACTATCAGAGATACAGAAGTTATAAAGATCATCAAGTCCAATTATCTCATTTTTTAGTTGATAAAGGTCCATTTCAAGAAGTTAGTAGGAAGGGTTTTCAGCCCTAGCTCGGCCATTTGTTCAGGGTTACTTTGCCTTGAAATTGGTAAGCTGGGATAGAACTTTCCACTCTGTATGACACTCTTATCAGACTCCATTCATTTATTTACTCAACAAATATTTGCTGAACATAATTTTACAGTGGTCCAGGCAAAAGATAATGGTCTACCAGACTAGGGTTACAGAAGAAAAAATAGAGAGATGGATAGTAGAAGACAAAATAGACACAAGTTGATGTGGATTGGTAGGAGGATCACTTACTTGCTGAGTGGAGGAGGCTCAATCTGCAAATGGAATGAAAAGGATCAGCCAGAGAGGATAGGGAAAATTTAAAAAGACAAACAGGGGAATACAGTATGATGGAATTCAAGAGAAAAGAACAGCTCAAGAAGGATGAGTGATCGATAATGCTGAATGCCACTGAGGGGTCCAATAAGGTGAGGAATGGAAAATATCTATTTAGTCTAGCACAGGGAGGTCATTAAGGAATACAGTAGGCTGGGCATGGTGACTCACACCTGTAAATCCGAGCACTTTGGGAGGCCAAGGCAAGTAGATCACCTGAGGTCAGGAGTTTGAGACCAGCCTGGCCAACGTGGTGAAACCCCTTCTCTACTAAAAATACAAAAAAATTAGCTGGGCGTGGTGGCAGGTGCCTGTAATCCCAGCTACTCCAGAGGCTAAGGCAGGAGAATTGCTTGAACCCGGGAGGCGGAGGTTGCAGTGAGCCGAGATCACGCCATTGGGCACTCCAGCATGGATGATAAGAGCAAGACTCCATCTCAAAAAAAAACAAAAAAAAAAGGAATACAGTATTTACTGAAACCAGATTACAGCCACAAGGAAGGACTGGCAATGGCACAGAGAAGCACGGCATTTTGTTCTGCATGCCCACACATCTTTCTGTTGTGCACAGTCCACTCCCGCATAATGTTTAGAGCTCCAGTCCTCACTAGGAGGGTCTGCCCACCTAAAGGAATAACATAAACACTCCACAGAGGCCAGTGCAATCCATGCCAGAACTTTGGAAGAGTCACTATGACTCCTGCTAATTGTAACCTTAATGAATAAGCAGCCTAGCTCAGTAGACTAGGTAACTACTACTCCCATTTTTATATAATTGAAATGCAGGTGGTTTGCCCAAAGTCATGCATGAAGTTTGTAGTTTTTTAATTTTTTAAAAGACTCTCCCGAATTCCTCTATTCCAGCCTTGAGCAGCGTTAAGCAGGCCAAATGCCAGACACCACGTTCCTGCCTGGCCCTGGAAAACTCACTTCCCCTCCGTTGGCTTCCGTTTCCCCCACTGTAAAATGAAGGGATTTGACTAGTCTCTAAGTTTCTTTTCAGTAATACAATTTTATAGGTTTATCTTAAATTTTTCTAAGTAATAACTTGGAAGTTTTGTTCTCCTGAAACCCCCTAACCTAACCCCCTTGCCAGATTTGTATCCCTTGAGCCAGAATTAGGAGATTTTTCTGAAACATGACTGTAATCCCACAGGTCAACTACAAAACTCTAGCTATTTGGGAGTCACAGCTAAGTACTCACTCAATCTCCTAGGAAAACAGATTCTTTATGGTGACAAGCCGCCTTGAATCCCATCCATCTACTGCCTCAGACCCCCTCATCCTAGAGCTGAAATCTTGCCTCTTTCCCCATGTGTTTCCTCGGAAGAGCATAAAAGTCAGTTCATTCTCCAGGTAAAACCCCTTGGACCTAGTTCAAGCCTTCATGTTAACATCTGTTGGAGAGCTTTTAAAAAATATTTTCTAATTGGCAAGTAAAAGTTGTATATATTGAAGGTGTACAATATGATGTCTTGAAATATCTATACATTAGCTCAATTGAGCTAATCAGCATATATATGCATTGCCTTACATATTTATCATTTTTTGTGGTGAGAACAGTTAAAATCTACTCTTGGCAATTTTCTTTTCTTTTTTTTTTTTTTTTGAGGTACAAACGGGAAACATGATTCTTTTGTTTTAAATAAATACTTAAAACACGACTCGGGTCCTACAAGCGTGTGGACTCTCGGTCTCAGTATTGGAGTGCTTCACCCACGGGCCCGCGGGGACGCCACGGTTCCCTCCCACCCCGTGATCAAGACATGGAATCGGGGGCCGACGACTGGACCGCATCGCGCCCCTCTTCTAGCGCCTTCCCGGGCCGTCGTCTACCGGCGGGATCCGGCTGGGAAAGACAAATGGAATTTCTCGAAGGTTGATGGTCCGCACGGCTGAGGATTCTACGTGGTTCTCTTGGTTCCCTTGGTGCGCGTGGGGAGGCGGCCGCGGCCCTTAGATCACCTTCTTGAGCTCGTCCTACAGGACCAGCACGAAGGCGCCCCCCATCCCCCGCAGGACGTTGGACCAGGCGCCCTTGAAGAAGGCCTTGCCCCCCTCGTCTCTGAAGATCTTCCGCCAGCAGTCGACTGTGCCCGTGTACATGATGTCAGCTCCTTTGCGCCCAGACTGCATCATCATCCGCCGCCGGACCGTGTCGAAGGGGTAGGAGACCACGCCGGCCACGGCCGTCACGGTCTGCGCGATCATCCAGCTCACCACGATGTGCGTGTTCTTGGGGTCGGGCAGCATGCCCTTGGCCGTATCGTACACGCCGAAGTAGGCGGCCCGGTAGATGATGATGCCCTGCACGGAGACGCTGAAGCCCTGGTACAGGCCCCGGACGCCGTCGGACTTGGTGATCTTCACCAGGCAGTCTCCCAGGCCCCGGAACTCGCGCTCTGTGCCTGACTTCCCCACGTCCGCGGCCAGGCGGGTTCTGGCGAAATCCAGGGGGTACACGAAGCAGAGGGAGGTGGCGCCGGCCGCACCGCCGGAGGCCAGGTTGCCCGCAAAGTACCTCCAGAACTGCGTGTGCTTGTCCACGCCCCCCAGGAAGATCTGCTTGTACTTATCCTTGAAGGCGAAGTTGAGGGCTTGAGTGGGGAAGTAGCGGATGACGTTGGCCAGGTTGCCCCTCCAGAAAGACAACACGCCCTGCTCCTTGGGGATACGGACGATGCAGTCGACGATGCCCTTGTACTGCTTGTCGGCGGCGATCTGCTTGCTGGCGTGCTGGACCTGCAGCAGCAGCTTGACCCGCTCGATCGGAGCCACGGCCGTCTTGGAGATGGCAGCGGCGATGCCTCCGGCCAAAAAGTCCTTGGCGAAGGAGATGGCCTGTTCCGTCATGGTGGCGGGGCGGGCAGCGGAACGGGCGGACAGCCGGAGAGCGGGCGCGGAGAGTGAATGGAGGGCGTCTCTGGCTCAGCCCTGCCGCCGCCGGGACCGAAAGGCGGCAATTTTCAAGTGTATAATACATTGCTATTAACTATAGTCACTATGTTGTACAATAGATCTCTTGAACTTATTCCTCTTAACTGAAATTTTGTATCCATTGACCAACATCTTTCCAGATCCCCACCCCAACCCCTAGTAACCACCATTCTACTCTCTGCTTCTACAAATTTGACTTTTTTTTTTTTTTTTGAGACGGAGTCTTGCTCTGTCGCCGGGGCTGGAGTGCAGTGGCCGGATCTCAGCTCACTGCAAGCTCCGCCTCCCGGGTTTACGCCATTCTCCTGCCTCAGCCTCCTGGGTAGCTGGGACTACAAGCGCCCGCCACCTCGCCAGGCTAGTTTTTTGTATTTTTAGTAGAGACGGGGTTTCACCGTGTTAGCCAGGATGGTCTCGATCTCCTGACCTCGTGATCTGCCCGTCTCAGCCTCCCAAAGTGCTGGGATTACAGGCTTGAGCCACTGCGCCCAGCTCAAATTTGACTTTTTAAGGCTCTACATATAAGTGAGAATATGTGGTATTTGTTTGAGCCTAAATTATTTCACTAAACATAATGTTCTCCAGGTTCATTTACGTTGTCATAAATGACATAATTTTCTTCTTTTTGAGGCTGAATAGTATCTCATTGTGTATATACTGTATATTACATTTTCGTTATCCATTCATCCATTCATTCATTGGTAGGCACTTATGTTGATTCCACATTTTGACTATTGTGAACGATGCTACAGTAAACACGGGAGAGCAGATATCTCTTCAAAACACTGATTTCATTTCCTTTGGCTATATGCCCAGTCATGGTATTGCTAGATCATATGGTAGTTCTATTTTTAATTTTTTGAGGGACCACCATCCAGTTTTCTATAAAGAGTGTGCTAATTTACATCCACTGTTGCAGAGCTTTGAAAGACTTTCTATATGAGTATGGAAAAGTCATGTTTTTCTCTAACAAGTGTTCAGATCATCTCCTGTCCAAGCCTGACTGATGGGCAAGTCCTAGAACTCATAGAACCCAACCAAGTCATATGTCTCCTTCCCACTGAGAAAGGACATGTCCAAAAACTGAGGACACCCACAATGATGCTTTCCCTTCTAACGCCCCGGCTAAGAAATGGCTTTGCCCAGAAGGTCCACAGAAATCTAGGTGGTGCCTAAACCCAACCAGCCTCCCAAGAAAGACTCTTACCATTGGGCATGAGCTCCACCACTAAGGTTGGATAGGCAATGTTGGTACAGCCAACCTTGGTACCGCAATATTTCTCACATTCTGAGGGGACGACACAGGCAATTTTGTCTGGGAAGAGATGAAGAGCCATGTCAGCAAGCAGACACTGGGGAAATATTTCCAAAATTCACCTTCTTAGAACAAGGTTTCAAACAGGATATTCCTTTCCAAGGCCCTGAAGTGGTTCCGTGGGAGTGCAGCTCTCCACAGAGCCCTTCGGTGCCTGCCCCGCCCTGCTGGCCCTGACACATTGATGAGCTCTGACTAAGGAAGAAAGACAATTTCTAGGAAAAGGAGGAAAGGAATCAAAGAACCATTCAGGGTGGGAGGGAGGGAGCAAGAGACTGAGCAACAGTTGAGCAAATACTATCAGGGAGAAGTGACCTGGAGGCATGTCATAACTTTAGAAGATTTGAAAAAAAGAAAAAAAAGGAGAAAACAATTGTCAACATAAGAGACCAGGAAAGACAATTCCAAAAGTTCCCTCAAGTTGCTCACTGTCTAGCACAGAAACAATAATGCTTGGATACGACCATAACAAATAAGAGGGCCAGGCATGGTGGCTCATGCCTATCATCCCAGCACTTTGGAAGGCCAAGGCAGGAGAATCACTTGAGGCCAGGAGTTCAAGACCAGCCTGAGCAACATAACAAATTCCCGTTGCTACAAAAAAAAAATTAAAAATGAGGCAGGCATGGTGGTACATACCTGTAGTCGCAGCTGCTCAGGAGGCTGAAGCAGGAATGTCACTTGAGCCCAGGAGTTACATTTGGAGACTGCAGTGAGCTGTGATCACACCACTGCACTCCAGCCTGGGTGACAGAATGAAACCTGGCCTCAAAAAAAAAAAAAAAAGAAAAAAAAAGGAAGCTGAAAGCTATAGAGCTTTAGAAGTGACTTGGAGACAGAAAAAGAAAGAGTGGCCTGTGGGTCCAGCAGAAGTTATTACCTGTGTACAGAATGCGGCTGATCATTCCTGGCATCACCATAATGAACATGGGCAGCAGCTTTAGGTACCCACACAGGGTGCAGCCGGCCTTCACGTGAGACATATTCTTGGCTGAGAGGCAGCGCTGCACAATGACCTGCCAGAACAAGCCCAGTAAGGGAGGTATGCAGACCAGAGACCCTGTGACGCCCTTGCACTTCCCAGCTTCACCATCCTGGGTCCTTGACCTGGCACTCCTGTATCACTGGGGCGTGGCAATTCACAAACCACCTGAGCTCTCCCCTCCCTGTCCCAACCCTACAAACCACAGACAGACAGGAGTTCCTGTAGCTCCCTGGGGAAGACTCTGTCCGTCCTGCACATCCGGCTTGGGTACCTGATCTGTGCACCAGTACCACAGGGCAAGGATGGACATCCCAAAGATGAGCCCAGGCCACGGGAGGTCTCCCGTGAGGGCATCTCGGAAGAGGTGGAATGAGTCGGCCCTCGGAGTGTAGCACTTTTCCTGAAAGGTGGTGTTGCCATCAGAAACCACGGCTGGAATGGCTTTCATGTACTTTTCCATGAAGGCGTCATAGCCTCCCACTTCATGAAAAGCTGGAAAACATCGGTACAGAAATGAACATTCTGAAACCTTCAGCTCTTCATAGCAGCTTCTTTCCATAGATGCCTGAGAAACTGAGAGGACCCAACCCACAAACAGAGCCCTCAATGAGTGGCCTTGGGCAAGTCACCTTCCCATTCTGGGCCTCAGCTTTCTCATCCATAGAATGAGATTAGTAGCCTTGCCCAGCCCGCTTAGGGGCTATTATGGGGACCAAAGCAATAACTTGTAAAAGTACTCCAACTGTAAACCTCTTTATAAAAGGGAAGGGACTTTTATTAATCAAAGAAAGACCTTGGTTTGGGACCACATGCAAAGACTCTGTTTTTTTCCCTCACCCTCTGCTGTCAGTCATGGCCTTTGGAGCCTTGGACTCAGACCTAGAGACACACAGACCTAGACACACACAGTGGCCTTTGGGACCTCGGACCTACACCTACCACCCCTGGACCCAGCAGTGTGGTGCATGGACAGGGAATGGGTGAGAAATCCGGAACCTGCCACCTCTCAATTGTGTGTCCTTGAATAAGTCATTCCACTGCCTGCCTTGCTAACACCCAGGGCCTGCTGGGGAAAACCAAATGAAAGTCCTTAGAAAACAGAGGAGAGAAGAGCAAATATGAGTCTTTACAGGATACACAGTGGGCCTTGGGCACCTAGAAATAAAATGTACTTTCTATCCTCCCATAATAAGTACCCTTACCTAGGTTCTCCAGTCTTTAAGATTTTGTAGATGAGTAAAAAAAAAAAAAAAAAATCAATTGGAGGGCCAACACTGAGGAGCCAAGTTTTTAATTTTGCCAAATAAGGGCATTAAAAGGAGCATTACCACCCACTATCAACAATTCATAAAAGGACATTTGACATCAAAATGTAGGTAAGATTGAAGACACAACATTTGAATAGATTTAGCTTGATGGATATTTAGCCTTGTCCTTTTTCTGTCCAGTTTCTCTGCAAACAGAACACCATGTTATCATAGGCTCACAGCACAGCCACTAGCCCAGACTGGTGAAAGAGGGCAGCAGAAAATCCAGAACCAGACCTAACCTCAGTCTTCCAGAGATGAGGAAGCTGACCCTGCATACTCACTATGACAGCCCATCTGGGCTGGACCCTCCCTTTGGAAGGGCAGAGCACTCCTCAGCTCACTGCCTAGTCTGGCAACAGGTAGAGAGGCTGGACTTGTCTTTCTATTCCTGAGGCCTCTACCTCTGCTCCCACCTCCTCAGCCTGCCCTGGCCCCACTTACCAAATCCAGTCAGGATTAAAGACCCCACCAGCATGATCACCGTCTGTAAGGTGTCCGTGTAAATCACTGCCGCCAGGCCCCCTAAGCAGGCAAGAAGACAACACATCTGACCTCGTGTGGAGGGCAACCTGTCTACCTGCTTCCTTCCCCACTCTCCACCCTCTACTTTCTGCTGGCCTTCTGAGAACACCCCTGCAGTCGTCCGTCTGCCTTTCCTTCCTTCACCCTCTCGTCCTGTTACAGTATTCTGCTACTCAGCATGTTCCCACAGCTCCACCTGTCATAGAAGTAGCGAATGCTTCTCCCTACTTGAGGGGAGTCTGGTGTGACCCTTTTGAGCCAGAAGATGGCTCAAAGGGGATGGCTCCTCTGTGGTAAGAGGAAGCATCTTCCACACACAAGGCAAGGAGGAGCAAAGAGCTAGCTGTGGAGATGGTGGGACATCACCAAATTGGCACATTTCAAAGGACCACTTCTATGTCTACCTTTTTATTAATCCCCAAAGCTGTGGGGCTCCAGTCAAGCAGCAAGTTCTAAAGCTGATCCTTCCCACCCCCACCAAGGAGGCAGAGTGACCCCTCTGCAAAGGAGCCCGATTGCTATTCAAGCACCAGCTTCTTGGGTCACCACTTCAGTCTTCCTCTAAAACCTCTGTATGCGAGTCACTTCCTTTCTCCCTCCCTACAGGGGTTCCCAGTCCCTGACACATCAAATCCAAGGCCTCTGTCTGGCTTTCAGAGCCCCTATACTGTGACTTCATTTGAACTATGAAGCTGTATGGTCCCCCCAAACCCACACAGGATCCTTCAGCGGCCACCCTCCTCCAGCCAAGAGCATCTCATGCCCAACCTGCCTCCATTCCCCTTGTGCTCACTTATTTTTGCACCTGCCACTGCCCTGATTCTCCCACCTTAGCTAAGTCATCTCTGCAACCCACAGGGCCCAGCTCTGCATGCACTCCTGTGAGAAGCTGCCCTGACTATCCCAGCCAACACCACAGCTTTCCGAAACCACTCGTATAACTTGTAGGGTCTGTGAGTGGTTACTAAGCAAATACCGCAATCCCAAACTGTTACCTGAGTGTATGTCTCCTCCTCAGGAGGAAAAACCACCTCTCCTACTTCCCTTTATCCTTCACTAGTGTCTAATCCCAAACTGGGTTTGAGGTGCTGGTTTATTTGAATGGACTCACCTGTAATTGTGTAAAGGGCAGTAATTGCCAATAAGAGAAAGATGGCCAAATACAGATTCAGGCCTAAGGCCAGATTGATGAATATGGCCCCCGAGAAGATGTCTGCCTGGAAAGAGAGGAGAGGCAGAGTTAGGAGGGAGAGAGGTCAGCTGCCTACAGGGCCCATGGTCTCTCTGTTCCTGATTTTCCAAGCAAGCTTTATTCTAGATGATAATAGGTGTTCTATGAGAAAAAGAATTCCATAGTCAAAAAGGTCTGTAAAATGCTAAACAGAGTTAAGGCAGTTTCTTCGCCACACAACTTTTCTGAGCCTTTAATATACGCCATGTACGGTCATCCCCAGGGAGGGAACATGGTACATGACATCTCACAAACTCACTGAACTATGGAACTATTTTTGCTAAGAAACAACTATTAACACTTAGACGTTCCTTGCAAGCCACCTGTAGACTGTTGTTCTGAGCTATTGTCCATCTTTTGCACCTCAGTGTACACAGGTTTATCAGAACACGTTCCCAAAAGCAAGTCTGAGTC
>NW_022336162.1:25231-27364 GCF_002776525.5 Piliocolobus tephrosceles
CAGCTGAGTCTTTTGTTTCCAAATCTCCAGGTGTGGAAGAAACTGGACTTCCCATAGATGGAATGAATGCACGAGCTGTTTCACTGCACAAATCCTAACATTTCACGGCCTGCAAACAGTGTCCAGACGGAGCCTTGGGGATGGGTCGGTAGGGTTGGACTCTCACTTCTCACATCTCCTCTTACATCTTGCAGCTCCTCTCTAGTCCCATTTCCCAGTCCCCATCGCATTGCTGTTCCTGAGGGCCCTCCAGTATTTAAGGTTTCGCACCACACCTGCCTGTCCCTCCTATGAGAATCTCCTATTCCCTCCCTCGGTTAGTTAGCAGAGAGCACATCTAATACCAACTCCATGCTTCTGAACTAACATGTGAGCCCTGGAGGGTGATTCAACCCCCTCCCCCAAGGTGGGCCTTTTGAGGACCTGATGCCTTAGTTCCCCTCTGCCCAGACCTCCCCTGAAGATTCTCTCACCCAGGGTACCGAATGTTACTGTCTTTCCTGGTGAAGGAGGGGAGGCAGAGCCAGGAGGTGGGAGGAGAGATGGTGAGTTAGAAAGAAACTCCTCTCTCCCTGGAGCTAGCCGTCAGAATAACCAGCATTTTAGCCCCAGTGCCGCCACTCTAGACCTGCAAGCCTTTGGGCAAAACATTTCCCCTCTCTAATTCTCAGTGTCCTCATGTTTATGCAGGAAGTCCTGGCTCCAGGGGCTTGCGGTTCTCAGTGGCTGGAAGTGGGAAAGGTCAGCAGTGAGGAAGGCGTTCTCCTCCTGGGTCCTGGACCGCCTCCATTCTGCCTTGCCCTCTGCAGTAGCCCAAGAGGAGGAAGGGTCCCCCGTGGTGCATAAGTCTTGCCAAAGGTGAAATGGCCACTTCTTCCTGGCTCTGCACACTGGGCCACTTGAAATTGTAATGAGTATGTATAATGCTGGTCCCTCTCCTCTCATGCCTCTGTACAGTCCCATAAAGTTTCTTAAATTCAAGGGGCCCCATTCACCGATTGCAGTGAAATTCTGTTAAATGCACACACTTTTGATTTGGTGGATTAGCTAATAAGTGTAAATAAGCTAGGAAAAGATTACAAAGCTGATACTGCCTTTATACTGCCCTTGGTTGGTTTATTTTCCAGAGTAGTTAATTTTTAATGCTGTATGACAACACGCCATAGTAGACTGTGATACCCTCATTAATATGTGCCTTGCTGTCATTAGTCACAAAGAAGTAACACATAAGTTCTAAGATAATGCTATAAAGGACCTCAAAGACTTCTGTAAAGTGTTGGGCTAATGGAAATCTTGTTTTTATGATACTCTATTTCCTTCTAACAGTACAGATAAAGAATTCTTTTTTTTTTCCTTTTTTTTTTTTTGAGACGGAGTCTTGCTCTGTCACCCAGGCTGCAGGGCAGTGGCGTGATCTCAGCTCACTGCAAGCTCCTCCTCCCGGGTTCATGCCATTCTTCTGCCTCAGCCTCCCGAGTAGCTGGGACTACAGGACCCCGCCACCGCGCCCGGATAATTTTTTGTATTTTTAGTAGAGACGGGCTTTCACCGAGTTAGTCGGGATGGTCTCGAGCTCCTGACCTTGTGATCCGCCTGCCTTGGCCTCCCAAAGTGCTGGGATTACAGGCATGAGCCGCCACGCCCGGCCCAGATAAAGAATTCTAAGGAAACTCCCTGGTGAACTGAAGAAACCTAGGACAAATTCTCCCTCATATGAGTCATTCTAGCTTCGGAGATGAATTCTGCCGTTGGCATGCCAAAGGCCAGGCTGGGAATACCTTAGCCAAGCTCATGTAGGTGACTCCAGCTGAGCAAGGCCACTGTAGTCTGGGTGCTCTGACATTAGTCTTTGGTTCTTCCTAGCTGCCAAACAAACGCACTAGGGTTTTTTGTTTTGTTTTGTTTTGTTTTTTATTTTTGTTTTCTTCATGTTCAGAGAGTTGTACAGTTTACCAAGGACTTTTAGGCACATGCATTATTTTGATCCTCAAAACAACATTGACAAGTAAGGGACCTCCTTTCTGGAATTTTTTTTCTACAGAGAGCAAGGTCTTTTTCTTTTTCCTTTTTTTTTTTTTTTTTTTTTTTTGAGACAGAGTCTTGCTCTGTCACCAAGCTGGAGTGCAGTGGTGC
>NW_022336163.1:0-8080 GCF_002776525.5 Piliocolobus tephrosceles
CAGGGCTGCTTCCTTCAGCTGGGAGGTGGTGATGTGATTTCACTTCCGTGGAGCTTGGTTCTTGGTGTATTAAGGGTTCAGTTGTATCTTGATTTTTAATCTGCACCTCTCAATTGGTCTTTTGATTACAAAGAGATTGCTTGCTGGATTTGTTTCTGAATATTTCATAGATAACAGGAGCACTTCGCTTATCTGTGTGTTCCTTTAATGTGTTTTTACTGGGCATGTAAATGGGTGTCTTAGCCCTTAGCCTACTTTCTGTGTGTGGTGGATTCATTCTAATCATTTATGTGAAGTCTCTCTTGTATTAAGGCCAGAGGACATGGGGTGCTGTCTCCCTAAACTAGGGGGGAAATGGCATTGTTCTGCCCTCCTCCCTGAGAATGCTGGGGTTTCCAGGTCTCTGGACTTGGCTCCCACACTGGGAGAGTGGCTGTGGTTTCTGGAGCCCGTTATGTGCAGGACTGACTCCTTCACTTGCTTTATTCCCCACCGTCTTTGCTACTTCATGACGCAGTGATGAGGGAGTTGGGCCCAGGGGCCAGGCCTGTGCCTGAAAGGCTCGATGCAGAAACTCCTCGTGGGAAGGATGTTCCTTGAGGGCAGCTTGGAGTCTTTTCCCACTTTTAACAGAGCAGTAGCTATTCATACGGTTCTATTCTGCTAGTGATGTTTCCAAATAATTGGTGTAGAGTTACGAAGATGTCCGAGACACCCATGATCCACTCCTGGCCAGTGCCGGGCATTGTGCTGAGATACCTTCAGACCACATTCAGATGCCAAAGATTCTTGCTTGGTTATTCTCAAACTTATGAGAATCTAGGACACGAGCCACGGTGTGGATTTTCTCTTGAACCCCCATGCCTTTGCTTTGCAGTTTGGGAATGAATGACTTCGTCAAGGGGAAAGAATTTAAGGAAGGAGCCTCTGAAGTTAGGAGGGGGTGGGGAGGTGGGGGGCAGAGTGAAAAGGAGTTGTTTAGGGGGAGGAGCCAGGCTGGGGCTAAGGCGTCTCCCCATGATGCTCCCCCATCCCTGGCGCGAGGCCCCAGGGACTGACTGACTTTCCCACAGGAAATGTGTATGATTGCGTGTCTGTTTTGTGGGCTGGCCAATTGGATTGAGGGAATGTCCGTGTTGTGATTCCTTATTGATTGGAAGGTTGAAAAGGTTTGTGCTCAATACAGTGGTCTCTTGGTGCAATGAGAAATGTGATCGCAGCCACCTTTGGGGTGGGAAGGGCCCTCAGTGGTGGCCGGTGCCGGCCTTAGACTCTCTGGGTGAGCTGCCCTCCCATTGGGAAGGGAGGTCCTTGATGGTGGCCGGATGTTGCTGGCCTTCACCTCCCTGGGTGAGCAGCCTTCAGGGTGGGAAGGGAGGTCCTCGGTGGTGGCCGGTGCCAGCAGGCCCTCGCCTCCCTGAGTGAGCTGCCCTCAGGGTGGGAAGGGAGGTCCTCAGTGGTGGCCGCTGCCGGCCTTCGCCTCCGCGGGTTGGTGCTGCCCCATCCCCGGCGTCTCCAACTCCTTGCCTGGCACCTTCCTCGTTGGAGGCCATGATCCATCAGCCTTGTCCATGCGTGTCCTGCACACTAATGCTGACTGCTGGTCCAGGGGTGGTCAGAGGAGGCCCTCGTGATGCGAAGCTCAACGTTTAATGAATGTGCTGCTGAGTGCATGAGCCACGTCAGCCCAAGAGTCCGGGTAGGAGGAAACCGCGGGGTGGAGGGAAGACTGGACAGGTGGGTGCTTTCCTCGGCCCCTGGGGGCACGGCCAGGTCCATGCTCAGACCCTCCCGGTTTCTCCCATATTTCCATAAATAGCAAGGGAAGGACTCGGGGCACCCAGGGACCTCATGGGTCTAAGCTGTGTCCTCGCGTGGCCCCAGCTGTGGCCAGTGACGTTATTCTCTTTAACGTCAGGCTTATTTTGTATAAAAACACAAAGGGACAGAAGTAGTTCATGGGCCTCTAAAGACTTACGTAATTATTAATAGGCCTACTTTTATGATTTCTTATGTATTAAGAGCAAATCATGAAACGAACTCATTTCTGTTTGAAGAAATCTTTACTGTTCTCATTTTTGTGGAAAGCAACATTGATTCTTTGCTTAGTGAGAGCGTTAGTGCCCTCCTGCCCAGCGCCGCTGCCTGGCGTGACCTCTGCACACACCTCTGTCCACAGGTCTCCGTTGGTCATTCCGTTTAGAATTGTAGGAGGGGCGCTGGAATCTTGGGGCTAGAAAGAGTCTGGGTAGAATAGGGAGACAGTGTAATAAAAGCTAATTTTGAAATGAAGAATTTTAAAGATTTTCAATAGCAATAGCTCTAGGAAGTCACCCTGGAAATGTTTTTAAAGATGTTCAGTAGCAATAGCTCTAGGAATAGTCACCCTGGAGTTGCTTCTTGAGCAGTGGTTTCCTGGCTATATGTTCCGACTTTCATTTTTAAGTTTTGCTGTGAGTTGGGGATGTGTGGGAATAGCCATCCCCAGGAGTTGTGTAGGCGTGGCCCTGCAGGGGTGCATGTGTCCTGAGGCCTGGGGCACTGTTTCAACCTAGCTTGGAACATGGGGACTCTTGTCAGTGGCTGGAGTAAGAGTACCAGCCTGGCAGGCTGGGGGAGCCCACGGGGTGGTCTGGGCACTGTCCTCCCTGCCTGCAGGATGGCAGCTGGAGGAGCTCAAAGGCTGCCTGCCTCGTGGCTGTCAGCGCAGCAGCCCCTCCTGGCCCTGGAGCAAGCTTTGGGTTCACGAGTCTCTGCGCCTGGACTTGCCTCCTGGGACCTCCGCCACTGTCCCTAGGGCCCTGGCACCACTTTTCTAGTGGACCCAAGCCTTGGGCAACTGCGACCCCGGATTTGGTTGCTTTCCCTGACGTCTCATTCCGGCACGAGTGCTCATCTCACTCAGTGCAGAGCCTCAGGATCCCTCCAGATCCCCAGAGACGGAACCTTCCAATTTAACAAGATTGTTGGTGACGAGTTTGAGCGGCACTGATTTAACTCCACTTCCAGAGTTTAAGTTCCCAAGACACAGTCCTGTTCCTTTCCTGCCCTCATCCTGTGTGGCTGGAGTGGATGTGGGTTTTCCGGAGGGTGGGCCTGAGGCAGTGGCTGCTGTAGGGTTTCAGTTTCCAGAGGGTGGGGCTGAGGCAGGTCAGCAGCAGGGGGATGGCTCGTTATTGTTCGTTCAATGCCTTGAGGGATAGCTAGCATTAATGACCTTTTTAGGATTGTAGGCTTGGGGTATTTAAAAAAAAAAAAAAACGAATTGGATTTCACATGGGGCAACCTACGGCAGTGTGGCCTCGCCACGTGCCCAGCAAGTCACCTGCTGACACTGTTACTGTGCGTGTTCCCGTCATCCCACGAGGTGGCCACGGTTATCACTGCATTTTTCTGACATGAAACTTGGAGAGCAGAGGGTTTAAGAAACTCCTGAAGCCACACTGTCAGTGGGACCCGGGTGGTCTGGCCTTAGACCCTGCACTGTTTGCCCCTCGCCACGCTGTCAGCAGACCTGCATAGTCTGGCCTTAGAACTCACACTGGTCGCCCCTCCCTGCCACGATGTGGGGTTTTTCCTGCTTCAGGGCAGCATTTGGTAGCTTGTGAAACAAGACCAAGAGTTACTACGAGTGGATATGCCGTTTATCTGAGATCCAGAACCTTCCCTGGACCTGGCCTTGCGGATGTCACGTAAGGGGAGGTAAAAACATTTTCATTGTGGTCATTGGGGCTCCTGAAATGGTGTTCTTCCCAGTGAAAGTTCCCTCATAAAAATCTGTTAACTCAATACTATGTGAACAGGAAGAGGTGTGTTGGGCTCTAGTTAAATGTCTCAGAGCCACAGAAGTAAATGAGGGCACCTTCCGAGCACAGCCTCCTGGAAGAGGTCGAGGATGTTTGCCTGGAGGGTTTGCCGTGAAGCAGGACTTGGGCAGGGCTGGTCTGCCTGGAGGGGCCTCTGGCATGATGTAAGTTAGTTGAAGTAGTTGAGGGGTGGTGGCGTGAGATCGGTGGTCCCTAGGAAGCCCCTAACAAGGCCGGTTGCGGTGGGATGGAAAACTGCCCTTCAGTGGCTGTAATCCTGGCTTCACGGGTCCGACGTACATTCCTGCACTTTGGATACTTGGATCCCAGCCAGGTCAGATGGCCCTGAAAGGACATTCAGGCTGTGACGGCTGTACCCATTCTCAGCATCTGCAGGGCCTTCCCGGGTGTGTGTTTGCATTTACTTTCAGAGGCTCAGCACAATTTAATCCTCTCTCCCAGAGAAGTCGTGAGAAATAGAAGGACACGTGGAATGAAGACGTGATTGAGGAGAGTGTGGTGTGGTCTTCGACCTTGTTTTGCCTTGGTTGGTGCTCAAGAACTCCGCCTGCCCTCAGCTGAGCGTTTCTGCCAGGAAGTCCTGCCTTCTATCCTGCCTCTTTGAGGCCCGTTGAGACACTCCAAGAAGCTTCTTTAACAAATTGCCTTTTCCTTTTACAGCAGTTGGGTATATTTGCAGCAAAACAAAGGAATAACCCCCAATACGGTGATTAAATGCATTTAAGTATAGTTAACATTCAGTCTTGAAGGGCCTGGGGTTTTAATCATCTTTGGGTCATGTAACTAGTATTGTTGGTGTTAAAGTCTCCTGACAGCTCTGTTCTGCTGCGTTCCTCAGTTTTGAATGATCTTCCTGGTTGTACCTTGGAGCAGCGTTTGTGGTAGTAGAGAACAAAGTGATGGTTCCCAGAGGCTGGGAAAGGACAGAGGTGAGGCCCCTGCAGGACGCCAGTCTTCCTGGTTTAGGGGTTTCAGGCTCAGCCACCATCCTGTGTCCGTGTCAATTACACCCGGGATGATTTTCACTCGCCCCACTTTAGTTGAGCCTTGGAGCTTCAGGATGCGTGTGCCCACGTCACCTGGGCCGTGATCCTGGAACTGGGTGAGACTGTGATTCCTGTTTTTATAGAATTACTCGGGGATTATTAAAAATAAAAGTGCTTTGAGGCATTCAAATGCTATTTCCCGAACGTAATTTATGTGCGGTTCTTGGGAAACATTTCTCTGAGGAAGCATCTATAATTTTTGTTTTCTGCTGCTCAGTGCTAGAAAGAATTGTGCAACACTGGAGTGAGAGCGGCATTATTCCCCTCCCTCCACCATGCAAACAAGATTAAACGTGGCTCTGGTTCCCCTCAGTCTTCTCACCTGCAGGATGCCTGGCGTGGCAGTGTACTGCCTTCCATATTCTTTTTGGGGAGAATTAGTGGTGTTTGTGCTGCTCAGCTCAGCATGGTGCGGTTGTGCGGGTGAGGAGGTTGGTTGCTAGGTGACCCTCCCTAGGCCCGCCTCCTGCCTCCCCAGGCCTTGTTCTCAACTGACAGATAACCGGTGTGTTTTGGAAGAGGACAGCTGCAGGGCAGGAGAGCGTTTGTTCAGACTTTCTCCTTGCACTGACGTTTGAGACCTGGTCCAGCCTGGGCCCCTCTACCACTCCCTCCCAGTAAGTGTGTTACAAACCACTCTCTCCCAGTAACCGTGCTTTCAGAGGTTTGGAAATGTGATTTAACTTATCTTCAATTTAAAGCGCACTATTAAATTTTAATGTTGAAACTGATGTATTTTATGGCCTTTATTTGATTTCTCTTGATTTTTTTTCCCCGTAAGAGACATGGCATCTTAAGAGAGAGAGCCTGGTGTTGGCCCCCATTCCTAATGACAGAAATGAATTCTGAAAGCCCTTTATGTAGGCAGCAAAATCCTCAGGGAACCGTTATTATACCTATGCCTGTCCACGTAAAGCAAGCATGACTCATAAGAAGAAAAAAATGCAGCCCAGGGGCAAGGTGAGCACTGATGCTGCCTGTGCCTCGCCTCCCCACCATGAGGAAGAGAAGTGCAAGTGGAGGTGGTTGAGTCAGCCTCCAAGCCCGGTCTGTGCCCCCCTCACATCCTTCTGCATCTGCAGGGGCACAGGCCATGCTGCCACCCCTCACTCAGTGCCAGGGCTGATGCATCAGAAACAGGCAGTGCTGTCTGCCCCTTGTTCGGTGCAAGGGATGATCTGTCAGGATCCCTCATGCTCATCTGGTCCTCGTGTCTTCATCACCAGCTTCCTGCTCGTACCGGGCTTGTTATTACCTTGGTATGTGTTGTGGGGCGGTGCTCAGCCCTCCGAGGGAATCGGCCCTTAGCCGATTCATATTCAACAGGACCGGGGAATGGGTGCTTGTTCCATGTCCTGGATCCCAGGAAGCCCGTGCCCTGGACCCTGTAATGCCCAGGGTCTTCCTGAGAAACCCCGGTGCCACTGGAGCACAGCCCGGCCCACTCCAGGTATCCCTGTTTCTCCACTTTGTAACTGCACTTGTGTTTAGCAGGTCTTCCAGGACTTAGACGCTGCTTGGTGTGAGCCAGGTTTTGTGTGGAAAGAGAACAGGTCATATGCAGAAGACTGAGCCCTGGTCCGAGCCAGCAACCAACCAGCCCAGAGCCATCTTTTATGCTTCCAGATTCTGTGGCCAAAAACTTACCCATGGACATTGAGGGTGATACACTTCTGCTCCGAGACGTCTGTGGCCTCAGCTGGAGGGATGGAAAGGATGTGGAGCCTCTTCACTCCTGGCCTGGGCTTGGACCTGCTGTGCAGCCTCTCAGTGGCACCAGGGCCCCCATGTGTCACAGCGGCCTCGGGTTGGTGGCACTGCCCCAGGATGTCCCAGGCTTCATGATGTCCAGGCTCCCCTGGCATGGCGGCCTCAGGTCGGGGGCCCTGCTCCGATGGACATCTCAGGCTCTATGATGCTAGGGCTTCTTTGTGCCATGGCAGCCTCGAGATGGTGGCACTGCCCCACGGTGTCCCAGGCTCCAAGGCCAGTGTTCCGTCCAGCAAGGGCAAGTTGTACTGTAAGGTCTAGTCTCGGAAGGTGCCTGAGGTCCTATCCTTCAGAGCGGTCCCACGCTCACCACAAATCAAGCCGGGGGAGGCCCTGCCAGAATTTGTAGCTGTGTTTCAGGTGGTCCTACCAGGCCTCTCTTATTTTGGCCTAGTCAGGTATATAATTCTTTTTCTCTTTGTTTTTTTTGAGACAGGGTCTCACTTTTGTTGCCCAGGCAGTGGTGTGAGCATGGCTTACTGCAGCCTTGACCTCCCAGGCTCAAGCGATCTTCCTTCCTTAGCCTCCTGAGTAGCCAGGACCCATAGGCACATGTCCCCATGCCTGGCTTATTTCTGTATTTTTTGTAGAGATGGAGCTTTGCAGTGTTGCCTGGGCTGGACTCGAACTCCTGGACTTAAGCAGTCCAGCTTCCTCAGCCTCCCAAAATACTGACATCACAGGCATGAGCCACCGTGCCTGGCCAGGTACATTTCTAATTTCAAAATTAAGAGGACCCAGAGCCAGTTAATGATGTCTCTACTGGAACATGCTGCTTATAGTACATTAAGAAACATCGTCCAGAACTTGGAAAGGGGCTGGACAGACACAGCCCTTCGAGGTTGTCTGAGCCCCTGGGGTCTTTCACCATCTGGAGGGATGTACTGTGTCAGACTCACTGTTGTCGATGGGCTGAAGCCCAGGTTTCATGAGGTCACATGTCGGCTTGTAGGACTTTCTCTGGCAGAGATGCGAGTGACTTCTGTTCACTGAGAGGCTCATCCCAGGGACTTCATGGCCTGAGGGACGGCAGTCTGTTTGAGCTGATCGAGCAATCTCATGCTACCCTTATTTTCTGAAATGCCTGTGAGTGACTTTTCACACGTTCTTTGAAGCAGCTTCATGCCCATGTTCCTTGTTAAGGAGGGAATGCTTTTTTTTGATCCCTCTTCCCCTTTCTTTGGGGTGTTCCAGTCTCACTTCTCATGCGTTCTGCTTCTATGGGAACTTCTAAAGCTACTGAATGTAGAAAGCACTGAGGATGCTGTGCACCCACCACCGTGAGCCTCCCAGGCATCATCCTCTCCCCTCAGCGAGGCGACGTCCGTGGCACACCGAGGAGGCTGTGCTCCTGTCCCCCGTGAGCCTTCCAGGTGGCCTCCTCTCCCCTCCAGGGGGTCAGGAGGAATCTTTCAAACCCTTCTTAGACTTGTTTTC
>NW_022336163.1:8090-20517 GCF_002776525.5 Piliocolobus tephrosceles
TTGGACTGGTTTTGTAGGAGCCACAAAAGGGAAGAGGGTCAAAGTGGCCACGCCTGGCTCCTGAGAAGGGCGGACCAGAGGGAGTTGGGCACGGAGGGCAGCAGCGGAGTCCCCAGCGTCCGGGGCTCCTGTCCCTGGTGGAGTTGAGAGCCTCCTTTAGTTGTGGCCTCTGCCCTGTCAGCAGCCACTGAGGCCTGGAGGGAGCTGGGGGCTGAGGGAGGAGGAAGGATGATAGGCCTGCTTCTGGAGAGGGCTGGCCGTCAGCCTGTGCTGGCCTTGTGTACTACTCCTGCGTCCAGGGTGCACAGCCGTTCCTCGTGGCACAGCGGTTCCCGGGGTGCGCAGCGCTCTTGTCTGTAGAAACGGCTTTGTCTCCAACCCTTGGAAGCAAGTTACCTTTTATTCCCCCACAGTGAAAAGAGGTAGAAAATCTTATACAAATGCATTTTCTGGAATGTCTATTTTCCGATAAAACATCATACGCTTAGGCTAAATCTGAAAGTATCTCCTAGTGAGTCTCATGTGTAGAGTAAGGACAGTTCGTGCATATCTTAAAGCAGGTAGATCTAGGAACACAGAGCATCCCGGTGCTAGGATGGAGTTTTCCACTAACTCTGGGAATGGAATCTGGAGAGCCTCGGGTGCTTTTGCACCATGAGGTTAGCCAGGTTAGCGAGGGTGCACTCACAGCCCTGCCTGTGCCACATCCCTTCTGCTAGAGCATCTGCCAGGGCCGGCGTGGGTGACCTGAGCGTTGCTGTTACGTTTTCCACATGAGCCTTTTTATTGAATACTGGGATAAACTTGATCCTCACATACTTTGTGGGGGGAGAGAAAAGTATATCTGGGACCTCTTTAATTATATGTTGGAAAATAGATTTGGGCAAAATATTTCTGCATATGCCTGCTTGGTGGGCATGGGGTTCCCTGCTGCACCCTGAGGCACTTTCACACATTTTGATTTAATCTTGAGTCTATGGCAACAAAACTGTAGCTGTTGGCTATGACTTACTTTCTAAAATCTAGAAATAAACATACAATTGGAATCATAATCTGTTGGACTTCTTTGTAAAACCTGATTTGAGCTATCACTTTTGCTTGGTATAATCAATTTCATTTTTTTTTACTTAGCGTGGCATAGAACAAATGGAACAAATATTCAAACTCAAATTTAAAAATGAAGAATCGTTACCATTTTGTTTTCATATCAACATATTGCTTCACCAAGTTTCTTATTATAATAGTTATACTTTCTCTGAATGTGGCACAATTGTTACAGAATTAAGAAAAAGGTTGGGCACGCTGGCTTATGCCTGTAATGGCAGCACTTTGGGAGGCCAAGGCAGGAGGATCACTTGAGGCCAAGGGGTTCAAAACCACTCTGGACAACATAGCAAGACCCCATCTCTATAACAATCTCTATGACAGAAAGATTAGCTGAGTGTTGTGGTGCGTGCCTGTGGTCCCTGCTACTCCGGAGGCTGAGGTGGGAAGATCACTTAAGGCTACAGTGAGCTGCGATTGCTCCTCTGTACTCCAGTCTTGGCCACAGAGCCAAGACCCTGTCTCAGAAAAAAAAAAGAAAAAAATCCAGAAATGTCGTTTTCTTTTTTAATCATCCCAAAAGAGAAATCGGTTTTTTCTAAGAATGTAAAGAGGCTAACTGATAAGATTCTTTCCTTGCATTGTTTCTCCTTTTCAAATATTTATAGTATTCTGTCCACATCGTCTCTCGTCATCTCGTTACAAAGCAGCAGGTGTCGTTGAGGTTAGTGGTGTTTCTCTGTGTTGCACCTTGGAGAACAGCCCGCATGAAACTTCTTCCCACGATCGTGCGCATTGTAGTCCCAATTAAAATCCTCTCCAGAGACGCCTGTGCTGCTTATTAGAGCAGAACTTGGGTTGTGCTAAAATGCGCATTCAGCTCATGGTTTTAAGTTCGTATCTGAGATGATGCTGTATAATTCATGAAGCATATGGGATCAATAATGATAGAAGACAATTCTGGCTGATGTCATTTAGAGGATATTTTTCACTTCAAGTTAAAACTGCCTTCGTGATAGTCATTTTGGGATTCATTTAAATATGTGCTTTATTTCGTAGCTCAAATTTTCATTAGTCATTTCATAACATAGGATTCTGAAAGCAAATTTGGCAAAACCTTTCTAACAAAATGTTTGCTTATGACATCCCAAGGAACAGCACTCAGAATTGCTGGTAACTGTGGTACATTTTTAAGGCTGATGATGGAAGTCACTTGAACGGTAAGGGCTGCTTTGTGAGGCAGATGGGGTTTGAACCCTGACCCTCCTGATACGCCAGCCCTGACCCTGGCCTTCTCTCCTCTCCACCTGGAGATGTAAAGGTGCCAGCATCCACCTCACAGGCCGTCCTGAGAACCCGGGTCTAAGGGCTTGTGTTCCTCTTGCATGTGGCGCAGATGTGGGGGCTTGACGATATACACACTGCAGGCTGCTAGTGTCGGGATAATCCAGTTTTAGTCAAAAGGTGGGATTTGCTTTGCTCCCCTGCGGACCGGGTGCGGTGCTGCTGTTGTAGCAGGTGTGTGGATCCTCTTCGTGGTCCTCAGCTGGACAAGGAGTCACCGATTCGGATTCCCAGTGTTAGATGTGAGGGGACCATGGACCCCATGTGTTCAGAGGGGAGGAGTAAAAAGCTTCCCCTGTAATTCCAGGACTGTCTATCCCAGGAATGCCAAACCGCTGGCTTTCACCTGACGCTGTCATAGGTGACACCGTATGGAAATGAGGACTCATGTTCCGCATACCTGAGCCAGTACCTGTCTCCCTCCACGGCCGTGGCCGAGCCCTCCTGATTTCGCTGGGTTTTCAGCCTGGGGATCTGTAAGCCCAGTGACGTCTCCGGTCTCCATGCCCACTCCCCGCGGGTCTCCGGTCTCGGCCCCCGCTCCCCGTGGGGACAGGAGGTGGCTTCAGGAGGCTGGTGATGAATGCCTGAATGAAGCCGACTTGTGACTGCAGTTCTGTCTAAGGGCCTCCCCGGGTGTTAGATGTCAGTAAATGACACCTGTGTGTGGATCTCATGTGATGAGAGAAACAGTGGGGAAACCAAAGCTCATGGAGTCTGCAGGTTCTGGACTTGGGGGTGTGTGCACCTGTGTACTTGGTGAGGGGCTTGATGTCTGGAATGAGTGTGCACATGTGTCACTTGTGCGTGTGTGGTGAATGTATTTAGCAGGTGTGGGTGGAGTGAGCATGTTCATGTGTGTCGTATGTATTTGAGGGTGTGTGGAGTGTGTACACGCATAACACTTGGTGAGTGTATTTGAGGGTGTGTATGGAGTACATACATGTGTTTGTGTGTATAGTATTAGGTGAAGGGGTGGCATGTGTGGAGTAAGTATGCACACGTGTGTGCTGGGTGTGAGGTTTCTACCTGGTCCTCCCCTGAGCCTGTTCCTGGGCCCTGCTGTCCTGGCAGCTTTACAGTTTGGTGTGTCTTTGATTCTGGAAGATTCTGGAACCAGATTCTGAAGCTGTGATCACAAACTTGTAGCCCTGGAGGACGCCTGCCCGTGGAGCTGGCATGAGGGTCTCTGTGCTGGCCTCTCCCTGGACTCTGTCCATAGCAGAGGGTGTCCCATGATTGAGCTGTGTGGGTCTGTGGCTCCCCAGCCTCAGGTCAGCCCTCGGTTCTGTCCCGCCTCTGTTTTTCTTGCTGAGGGGCTCCGGGAAGTGGTGCCTGGGATGACATTTTCACCCCGGAGTTGCTTCACCAGCTGCCCAGGTGCTGGCTGCCTGAGCCCTGCTGCCATCCTGGGTGGATGGGGCTGGCGCGGGGACATCCCTGAGCACCTGTGGGGAGGCAGGTTTAGGAAGTGCCAGAGGTGAGTGGTTTCCTTCCAGACTTGATGTTCTGGAAAGTTCTGGGCCTCATATTTTTCCCTAAGGGAAGTTAGAAACTGAGTTTCTCTTTAGGGGAACATCTTTGCAGCATCTATTTGAATGTTCTCCAGGTGTGGGATACTCGGGGCCGTGTGTGTTTGGGAACATCCGTATCCTGAGTGAATTCAGTAGGGAATGGAGAGAGGCCTCCTGTCAGGTTGGGCTGTTTCCAGCTTGTGAGGGTTGACTACTGCTGGTATCCCTGGGAGAGTAAAACACTGGGTAGTGTGGGATGGGAACGTTCGCTCTGACAAGGTCAGTGGGAAAGCATCTAAACAGACGTCGCTGTTCTCCGGGCTCCTCGGGGTCGAGCTTGTTTTGTGGGGTTGAGGGAAAGCTACCGTTGTTCCTGTTCCTCACCATTTGAATGGTGTCCAGGGCCCGTTCCTCTGGAGAGGTGATGCGCGTGAGTGGGGGTCAAGTCGCGGGCTCCGAGGTTATTTGGAATCTGTCAACTGATTTCCTAAAAACACAGGTGCTTGGTAAAGATGTTCCTGATTAGCTAAAACATTTCAACAGGATGTGATAGCTGGTGGTTGTTCAAAGACTATCACAATTTTCCTGTTACTTTTTAAATGCCTGTTGGATACGGGAGGATTCACATATTTTTCTTTTCCTGTCTGTATACTTGATATTTTGTTTTTTGTTTTTTATGTGGGTGTGCAGTGAACAGGATTTAGAAGCAGTCTCAGCCCTGGGGAGACGTCAGGGCAGCCTCAGTCAGTGCTGAAGAGAGGCAGGGATTTGGGGGCTACCTCCTCCATAGGACGGACACCAGGGACCAGAGGTCAGCAGTCTCAGTGAGGTCACAAAGACGGGCACACCCAGCACCCTGGCCCCTGTGCCTCTGCTTCACGTTTGTCTCTGCTCAAAGCTGCTCTCCTGGGTCATCACGGGGGATCTCTTGGCGCGTGCTTGGTTCTGGAAGTGTGTCTGGCTGTGGTCAGTGTGGGCCCTCAGGACTTCCATGTTTTTGGCTCACATCAATATTGGGCAGTGGTGTATGTTTGTTTTGGAGTGGTAGATCGGGTGGATTTTGGCTTTGCCAACTCATTTAATACCTGTTTCTCCTGTTTCTGTATCTGGTGTTCTCTATTTGGTTAGAAGGGGGATGACGGTGGTGGAACTGCTTCTGGCTGTTGAACGCCTGCTGAGAGCTGTTTGGCATGCACAGATCCGTTTCAGCACAATCTCATGAGCAGTCCTGGGCGGTGCAGAAAGCGAGGCGCAGGCGAGGCTGTCAGACACAGGAGGGCCCTGACCTATGTGCTTTTGGCCTCTGAGCCGCCCCTCTCCTGACTGTTTTACAAAGCTGTATCAACACTGAAATCTGAGCATTGGAAATTCACCAGGGGAATGCCATTTCCAGGGATCTTACTGTGAACCTTCTGTAAAGGTTCGATGTAGAATAATGAATTGCCTTTTAATGCAGGTACCAAACAGTCTCCCTGGGAGAACTCATCACATACAAACTTTTTAAAATAATGTTCCCAACTAGCTATCCTATACATTCTTTCTACTAAGAGGTGCTCCACTCTCCTGTGCGCTTTAGTGATATCCCATGTTTGCTTTGCATGCACTTGGATTTTCAGAGGAAACCGTGTTTGCAGATACACTTGGAGTACAACATTCTTCCTAATAGTGTAGATGCTCCCTTGGAGGAGATATTCCCATGCATTTCTGTGTGTTTCGTGGGGAATAAAAGTAGTCACTGGCTTTTGCAAACCTAGAAGGTGCCCAAAAGGTGATACATGTGAAAATATGCGGTAACTGCCATAAATCGCCTTGTATTATGTGTGGCAAAGTGCTCTGTGTGTTCTGTCTATGGAGAAAATTAGTCTTCCTTATTTTCCCAAGATGTAACACTTTTGAATAGACGCCAGAAATTGTCTTATTTGAATGGTACCTTTCTTCCATTGTTTCGAGACTGTGTCATAGGAACTCACACATGTAATTGTTTTCTCAGTTAGAACCTCCAGGTTTTGTCATAGTCCCTTTGTGTCATTACAGTGTCTGGTTCCACTTTATTTAAAGCAGGAAGAAGCCAGCCACGTGGCCTCGCTGGTGCTTCCCAAGCACAGGGTCTCATAAGGGCATGAACACTTGGTTTGGAGACGCGCTGTTCTTCCTGATAGAAACCCTATCATGCCATTCTCTAGTCTCCTGCAGGGTTTCTTCCACCCTAAATGCACCCAGTTTCTGTTGGTTTTTAGTTGATTTGTATTTTCTGAGACAGGGTCTTGTTCTGTCACCCAGGCTGCCATGCAGTGGTGTAATCCCGGCTCACTGCAGCCTGGACCTCCCTGGCTCAGGTGATCCTCCCACCTCAGTCACCAGAGCAGCTGGGACCTAAGTCATGCGCCAGCAGGCCTGGCTGATTTTCTGTTAAAGGGATGGGGTCTTGTTATGTTGCCCACGTGTGGCTCTGTTTTCTGTTGAGTGTACAGTGGGTTTTTATGGAGAACCCCTGTATTTGGGTTGGGTGTGTGGCATCCTGGTCAGGAAGTTGCCCTCAGGCTTCCTTCCTGCCCAGCAGGGTCACGAGTGGTGTATCCACCTGGGCTGGTGTGTGTGCTGGCCAGTAGGGCTTCGTCGTGGACTGCAGACTGGTACTGGTCCATGGTCTGTTAGGAACCGGGGTTATAGCAGGAGGTGAGTGGCGGCAAAGTGATGCATGACCACCTGAGCTCTGCCTCCTCTTGGATCAGTGGCAGCATTACATTCTCCTAGGCCCTGGGACCCTCTCGTAAGCCGCGTGTTCTCCTAGGCGCTGGGACCCTATTGTAAACTGCATGTGAGGGATCTTGGAGGTGCTCCTTATGAGGATCCAATGCCTGACCTGGGGTGGAAGAGTTGCAATTCAAAACCACCCCCCAGAAAAATTGTCTTCCATGAAACCCATCCCTGGTGCCAAAAAGGCTGGGGGACAGCTGGCCTAACACGTGCTAAGATGTCAGTAGATTTTTGGACTCAGACCTCAGTTGGAGAGGATTAGATTTTGAAAGGTAGGGGATTGACGGCTTCTAAATGGCAGGTTTTCATCTCCAGTGGGACCTGGGTGTAGAACTGGGTAGAACTGACCCAGAACCTGACAACTAGTCAGGCTGGCTCACTGTCTGCGTCCTGCGTGTGCAGTCTTGCTGTTTATTCAATTGTCTCGTGGTGTGGTGGATTCCATCCACAGCCTCAGAGTAGTGGAACCCATTACTTCAAGGCTGACCTGATTTAACTTTATCAAAAGACATCAAAATCATTGAGTATAAATCTTCCAGATACCTGTATCCCTTCTTTTTCCGGAGCCTTTTAAGTATTGCAACTTAAAAATCTTCAAAAATAACTGTAAAAGAAAACCTCTAAGTACACTTTTGATGAGCACCCTTGACAGCTTTAATATGTGAAGTAAATTCCCTTGACTTTTGTATTCCTAGAAACTCGTTCATATTTGCAGAAGACTTTGTGTTTTGTCAACAGTGGCCACTGTTTGGTGACCATCATACCTGCCGTCTCGCATTTAGAAAGTTGGATGTGGATGTATTAACTTTTCAGACATACAAACACATGGGCTGTTTGTTTTTGGTTTTGATTTTTTTTGGGTCCCCCCACCTGCCCCGCTGAATTCAAGAAAGGGAAACAGCTAGACTAGAGTAAGTACCAGAAAGCGTCGAAGTGGCTGGGTGGGGGATCCTACTATGGTGTTGGATTGTGTTCTGCCAGACATCGCTCCTCGAAAAGCTGACCCTGAAAGGGCTGGCGTTGCCCTCACCCTGGGACATTCATCTGTCTCACCAGAAAATGAAAAATCTGCCAGAGTAGTGTGAGTCAAATTCAGGCAGAACTCGATTAAATAAAAGAGGCTTTGTCTCAAAGGCCAAAACATGAGGACACACTTCTAATTTATAAGGGGTGCTTCATCGTGAGTCAGTCCTGACATGTATTGCATTAGTAAACCTCTGAACTTGCACGGTCAGGCCCAGAGCTCTGAGGGAAAGTGGTTGTGCCCTTCCCACTGTTTTTGTCACTAGCTTTATTTATCAATTTCCTTAAAAGCCTTTTTGTATGAGTTCTATTATAGTTTGAAAAAAAATTCACTTAGGTAGAACTGGAAGCCTTTCTGCAGTGTTAATACTCATGACCCATTCTGGGTCTCAGTATATGCGTACTGTATAAATGTACATTTGTGTATGTGGTGTATGCATACTATGTGTATTTCACTATACATGTATTGACAATGTATAGGTATGTACACTACACATGTGTCCTACACACATGCATACTGTAGGCCTGCATGTACATGTGTATGTGTGTAACTGGGCACTATGGTTATATGCACACTACTTGGACACCTATCTGTTCTGCATGTGTACATACATGCATGCGTTTAATGCCATGTATATACCTGTGTATGTACACCATGTGGGTATGTGCACATTATTTGTACACATATATATATATACATATGTGCACACAAACATGCATGTACACTATGCACACTGAATAAAGTTTTGGATATGTACCAACTAATACATATACATGCTGCATATGTATGTACACTGTTGCATAGGTGTATACTTTATGTTTTATATGTTAGTGTACTGATGTACATTGTATACATGTGCATATGTGTACACTGCGCATGTGTATGCATGCTGTAGTGCACCTAAGTACATTGGATAAGAATGTACGCTATATGCATGTGTATACATATAGCAAATAGCATACCTGTGTACATATGGATGTGCATGTATATGCCATATTCATGCACGTACAGATTATAGTGTACCTGTGTACACTTTTTACATAAAAAAGAAAGTGAATAATTTTATTTAATATTAGACAAACAAGCACATAAAAGAAATAAACATATTCAAATGGAAGGAGTAAAATTACCACCACATGCAGATTTGTTTTTCTATTCAGAAAATAACACAAGAATCTACTCAGGTAAAAAAAGGAAAGGAAGGAAAACCGTTGTAATTAAAATAAAATTTAATACAATAGCTGTTTATTAATTCAATTTCTAAAAAATCTTTATGATTACACAATAATCAGCTAGTAAATATAATAAGAAAATGATCATTCACAAAGGAACCAAAAGGCCTAGTCTTTGAATTTTTAATGCCATTGTGATAGTAAGCATCTGATTATTTTATTCTAATTTATTTCCACTTCCGATTATAAGAACAGCTTCTTTCCCAGTGATGGCCACCCCTAGTGATGTATTCTCTGCACCACAGGAGTTTGCAGCTCTGGCTGCTAGAAATTCTTGAACTCAGAGAGTGTACATATAAATTTATAAGCCAGGTCTGGAAAATACCTGTGATATGCAAGCTTCATGTTTCAGTGGAGTAAGCATGCTCTTGCCGTCCTCTTCTATGTAATTCATTCAATCATTTACTCAACTGTTAATTTATTAAATATTTATTAAACTACTCTGTGTCCAGGCTTTCTTTTAGGTCATCAGGCTACAAAAATGGAAAAGACGAACAATTTTGCTATTTTGATAAATCATACATTCTACTCTAGACACAGAACGTAATGAAACAGCATTTCATTGTATTCAAAATTCAGTAACATTGACCTTTGGTCATTATTATCATTTATCTCTCTACTTGAACTTGATTTTAGATGAGTTTTGGCACACAATACTTGGATTAACCTCAAATTCCTTTCTTTCCAGTATCAAATCAGTCCTGGTATGAGTTACATGTATCTGAAGTTCACATTTTTTTCATAAATTTTTCTCACTAATTCTTTTCTTAATGTCATTCATTTTTGGACTCACCAATCACCCAGAGGTGCATGATCAAATAAAATATACATTTAAAAACACCTTCACAAAGTAAGATAAATGTTGGAGATTCATACTTTAAAATCTGAATTGTGTACATATTTTGCAATTATAATGAGAAATATTAATGAATTCCCAGGAAAATTCGCAGTTTCCTAATTTTATATATTTATAAAATGATTAGATATTATATCTTTTATAAACATCTTATATGTTACAGATATATAATGAACCACTGAATGAAAAGGTAGTAAGGTGGAAAGAGTGAGCAAAATACAGGTTGTTTTTTGATTCTGAGAAATGTCTAACAACTATTTGTAAATTGATTCTTTGAAGAGTGTTAGGCATAAAAATTATTACTTTTACATTTTAGTAAATACAGTTGACTCTGAAAAACATGAAGGACAGAGGCCCTGACCCCTTGTGAAGTCAAAACTCCATTACTACTTTTGACTTTTAAACCTGACTAACAACATTCTATTTACTGGATGCCTTACCAATAACAAAAACAGATTAGCACATATTTTGTGTGTTACCTGTATTGCATACGGTATTCTTTTAGTAAAAAAGCTAGAGAAAATAAAATATTATTAAGAAAATCATTAGGAAGAGAAAATATATTTACAATTCATTAAGTATAAGTGGATCATTATAAAGGTCTTCATCCTGGTTGTCTTCAGGTTGAGTACAAGGCTGAAGAGGAGGAAAAGAAGAGATTGGTCTTGTGGTCTCGGGGTGGCAGAGGCAGAAGGAAATCTGTGTGTAAGTGGACCCATGCAGTGCAAACCCACCTTTTTGAAGGGTCAACTGTGTATGTCCACTATGCGTATTTTTCATACCCATATTAACATTTTCCAAATAAGTAAAAACTGAAACAGTATTTATATTATTTGTTGCTGGCAAAATTCTTGTATAATTAGATAATTCTTGTGATTTTTCATTTGTATAAATATTTTAAACATATACATGCAACTAACATTTCATAAATGTATGTAAGAGCATTTTTATGATAAATATTTGAAAATTATTCAATATCGGACATTGTAGAATAACCCCGAAAGAAAGACAAAATGCTACACAAGAATTTTTAACATTTTTTTTTCTAGATTATATGAGATGGTCACCAGAACGGTCTATGAATGGGAGGGTTTCCCAGCCTTGACCCACACCTCAGCTGCCACAGCACCGAAACAGAGATACCTTTTGTAGCTTACTGTGTCCCAGAATCAGGATAAATGAGGGGCCTGAAGGATAAACAATTGCAGTAGCCTGGTTAAGCATAAGGGCCAGTTTATTCTATATCATCTCAGAATGGAAAACCACTACAAGGAAAGAAAGAAAGTAAATAGCAAATAATTAGAGGAAAAGCATCACAGATATCATGGCTCTTATATTGGCCTTGACTGTAGGATCTCTGAATTCCATTGCATTGAGCTTCGTATGTTTGAGATATTTCCATAGTGAGATTAACAGGAGAAAAACATTTAGGGATAGAGAAAAGAGTAAATATAATCATTTTTATGAAGTTTACACTGTCACTGCTTTTGGAAGTTGAAGTGACGTTTCTTTCACATGGATGTACCTGGATATTTAGAAACGTGTTTGCCATGCTAAGATTAGAGGGCAAACTATCGCAAGAACAGAAAACCAAATACCGCATGTTCTCACTCATAGGTGGGAATTGAACAATGAGATCACTTGGACACAGGAAGGGGAACGTCACATACCGGCTCCTATTGTGGGGAGGGGGGAGAGAGGAGGGACTGCATGAGGAGATATACTTAATGTAAATGACGAGTTAATGGGTGTAGCACACCAACATGGCACATGTATACATATGTAACAAACCTGCATGTTGTGCACATGTACCCTAGAACTTAAAGTATAATTTAAAAAAAAAACAGATTAAAGGGCAATGAGAGAAATAAACTTAACAACATGACCAGAATTACCAGTTCAACTCTGTGCTTCAAGTGAAGATACGCGAATTTGAAAAATTGAGTATCTTGAGAAAATAAAAGAGGGTGAAGCTTGTGGCAAACCAGATGCTTAAAAAATAAGCCACATTCCCAGCAGTAGCAAGTATAACTTTCTTCCTGCTCATCTGTAAAGATAACTACAGCTCCTCTAGAAACCATCTCACTGTCATTACCAAAATCAGACAAATTCTGGAGATAGTTAAAGCAGTGAGGATTCAAAGATCTCTGTCACATCTTGATCCAGTTAATTCCATTCACCAGTGTTATGAATCCATTCCCCAAAATTCCAATTAGGAATTCTATATTTATTATTATAGTGAGGATATTATGCAAGACAGTTAGCATGGCTGCAAAGAGAGAGCTCCAATGTCTAATTTCAATGCTGACAATTTCTTCATCTATCACATGTGCATGGCATGCATACTTATCAGATGTGCAGTTAATTTCTTCCTTTAAAAAAAAACTATAGGCTCAATATGAAAGAAAGCACTAAGGTGTACTAATGAATGGGCACATAGCTTTTTTCCTAAAAAGATTATTTTGCCTCAGACAGTTATGTGCATTCTGGTCCAGATACTGTATGTTCTTAACATAAAGTGAAATTTCTCATACTTCATGATGAAAGAAAAAACGGAATTCTCATTATTAATACACAAATAAAGACACTTCTCTGCATCATTGTGCATATTTGCTTTATCTAATCTCTTCACAATTTGCTCATGAATTGTAATTGT
>NW_022336164.1:0-369 GCF_002776525.5 Piliocolobus tephrosceles
CTCTCCGTCCGTCCCTCCCTCGCCGCCTGGAGGGGGGCGCGCACCTTGAGCATCCCCGCGGCTGGTCAGCACGCCGATGGCCTAGCCGGCCCCGGAGAGGTGCTCCAGGAACTTCCACAAGGAGCCCTTGCGGGACGGGACTCGTCCGCGTCCATGGCGAGGAGGCCGAGGGGAGTCGCTAGTCCGGGTGCCTGGCAGGCAATGGGGACCCCGCCCGCGCGCACCGGACTCCGAACTGCTGCCCCTCCCGCTTCCCCGCCCGGCGCCAGCGCCAATGGGCGGTGACGGGCGGGGCCCGAGCGCACGGGAGGGGCTGCGGGGGCGGGGGCGCGGCTCGGGGCAGGAGCAGGGAAAGGGCAGGGAAAGCAC
>NW_022336164.1:469-1050 GCF_002776525.5 Piliocolobus tephrosceles
GCCGCGCTAGCGGTGGGGGAGGTCGCAGATGCGGGGGTACTGCCACAGGTGGGCGGGGTCCCTGCGGGTGGGGCCGCGTTGTTGGTGCTCGAGCCTCGCGGTTGGGTTGGAGGACTCTGGTTGGGGGCTTTAGAGATGCCCGGAGCGCCACAGGTGGGGGCAGGGGCCGCGTCCGGGGGAGGGGAGACCGCAGTGGGGCGAGGTCACAAGGTTTGCTGGGTGTGCCATGGCGGGCGGAATAGAACGCGGGGAGCATCTCCCGGGGGGGCAAGGGAGACCCTGAGTGGGCGCGAACGCCGGGGCGGGTGGAAACCCCGCACTTGCTGGAAGCGCCCATGGCGGGGCGGGATGAAATTGGGGCGAGGAGACCCTACCTGGACGCGGAGGCTCCCGGCAGGCCCGGCTGCTCCTGCTGTTGTCGGCGCCGAGCTCGGCCGCTCGCACAGCTTCTTGTTGGCCACAGGATTCCTCCGGGGACTGCGCTGGGAGCCCCGGGGCGCGGCTTCCTCGATCCCCGCCCCCAAGTTTTCTCTGCAGCCTGAAGTCGGGAAGGACGCACAGGGAGGGGATCCTTCAGGTGG
>NW_022336166.1:0-405 GCF_002776525.5 Piliocolobus tephrosceles
AGCCTTTAGAGAGTAAAAAAATGAACAAAACTGTAATAAATACACATGTATGTATAGATATGAGCACATGCATGTTTATAAATCTTTGAATTAAAAAAAAAAATGGAAAAACTATATAATTTAAATTTTTAGTTTTGGGTATAGTAAAGATGGAGAATAAGTTAAATATATAGGATTAGATTAATTTTACGGATTCAGGCATATATACAGAATTAGAGCAATATATGGTTTAGACATATATGGGAAGTTAGAAAAATATGCTCATTTAATAAAAAAAAAAAAAAAAAAAACGCAGATGTGTAAAATAATCATGCTGCAATTTTTACAATGTTATTGTTACTTATTTTTATTTGTACATTTAGTTACAATTATAAAAAAAAAAAAAAAAAAAAGTATAATTGTGTT
>NW_022336166.1:505-1142 GCF_002776525.5 Piliocolobus tephrosceles
TCGTGTTGTTCAATCGTCGATTACACTTCATAAAATCATTGTCGTTTTGCCCTTACGCTTGCTTTTGCAATTTTATTTGTACCATATTTTTACCATTATTTTTACCATTATTTTTACCATTATTTTTACTATTATTTTTACCATTATTTTTACCATTATTTTTACTATTATTTATATTTTTATTTGTGTTTTTTCACCTTTTTGCATTTTTTTTTAATTTTGCTAAAAAAATAAAAATCAATTTGCTCAAAAGAAGAAAAAAAAAATATTAAAAAGTAGTTATTTGCATATATACATATGAGTTACAATACCGCAATTCTACCAAATAAATTACGAAAATTGTAACTAAATATAGGTGTATTTATACGCAATAATATTAACGTGCATAATAATGTTAGTTGGGAGTAAAAAAAAAAAAAAAAAAAAAATGTTTAAATTGCTTGAGTCAATTAAATTTGTTGCGTTTGTTAAGTCGGTTAAATCGGTTACGTTGGTTGCGTCGGTTAAATCGATTAAGACGGTTAAAACGGTCAAGTTGTTTTTAATGTTTAAATTGCCCCAATTGTCAATTTTTGTTCAAAATATAGTGATCATATAATTAAATAATAAAGAAGACGTGGTGTTTTTAATTAAACAT
>NW_022336168.1:0-137 GCF_002776525.5 Piliocolobus tephrosceles
GCCCTGAAGAGATACCAGCAACTCCTGTGATGTGGGCCTGCTCCACTCCCAAAGCACAATTTGCCCCCATGCGGCTTTTGTCCCTGGCTGCAGTGCATTCGTCTTGATCACTGAAAAGAGGCAGCACGGGCTGGGGA
>NW_022336168.1:237-1386 GCF_002776525.5 Piliocolobus tephrosceles
CAACTCCTGTGATGTGGGCCTGCTCCACTCCCAAAGGACAATTTGCCGCCATGCGGCTTTTGTCCCTGGCTGCAGTGCATTCGTCTTGATCACTGAAAAGAGGCAGCACGGGCTGGGGATGAGATTTCAACTGCTCCGGGAGCCACACATCTCCTCATGTACTCAGGCCTTCACAAACCCAAAGTGGAACCGCAGTGAAACTAGTTGACAAGCGGACACATAACGCAGGCACAGAAGCGGAGGGAGGCTCACCAAAGACAGGTCAACATGCAAGAAATGGCTTTTTGGCACAAAGGCGTTTTTCTCCAAACACACATTTAAGAGCACACACACATACACACACACACACACACCCCAACACAAAGAGAGAGGGCAAGGAACTGACAGAGAGTGAGAGACAGAGAGAGAATCTAAAATGGGACACACACAAACACATAGACACACAGACAGTCATACAGCAGTGGAACACAAACAAACAGAGGGAGCCCTCTGCCGCTCTCTTTTCAAAGAGTTGTGACGTGCCCTGCTTCTCAAGGGCCTGGGGCTCCGTCAAGCTGCTTCCGTTTTCCAGGACACCTGTCAACAGGTCCAGGGGCGAATCCGAGGTGGAGCCAATGCGTGGCACTGGCGAACCCTGGAACAGATGGTGTAAGCGTGTGTCACTGAGAGCACACGGGCCGACTGCAAGAGAAACAATGGCGTGTGTCCTGGCGTGTTCCCGGTGGAAGGGGGGCACAGGTGACCTTTCCCTGGATGCCAGGGAAAATCAAAGAACGTCTGGGATCCAGCAGCCGGCGAGAAGTCTCAGCGAGACAGTCCACCCAGGAACAGAGGGGGTCTCATTTTCAGGAAGGAGACTGGGTGTGCAGAGGAAATGCCACAGCTCCTCTTCCAGAAGACAAGCACCTGTCTTTCAAAGGAGGAAGGAGGCAGAGGGCTCAGAAGCGTCAGTGAACTTTCAGTTGACAGCACGCCTAGAGGCCTGTGGGATGATTGTGGACTGCAAGGAGACCCTGCCTGCCTCAGTCGATGTGCTCAGCCCATCCATTCTCCCCCGGAGGGGTCCAGAATAAGATCTGAAGCGGAGTCCTGAGAATCCCAGCAGGCGCCCTGAAGCTCCCCCTCCCCCGGACGAAAAGGGCTCATACC
>NW_022336171.1:0-235 GCF_002776525.5 Piliocolobus tephrosceles
AGTTTATTTCACTCGACCCAAGGCATTGGAAAATGTTTTCTAAAAAAAGATGATATCTGAGCTGAATCTGAAGGACAAATATGAATGAAGCTGGATGAGCACTGGAGGCAGAAATCATGCCAGAGGCAGAGGCATTGCCACAGATAGACATTCTGCCTCCTCCTCCACATCAAAGTCACCATCATAGAAATAATAATGCTAATACTAATAATAGTATTTAGGACTTGGCAAATAT
>NW_022336171.1:335-1075 GCF_002776525.5 Piliocolobus tephrosceles
TATTCCACACTTTATGTCCATGGATACACGTTATTTACCTCTCACTTCTAAGTGAGAATGTGGTATTTCATGTTTTGTTGTGAGTAATTTTACTTAAGATAAAACCTTCAGTTCTGTCGTGCATGCTGGTTCACACCTATAATCTCAGCACTTTGGGAGGCCGAGGCCGGTGGATCACTTGAGGCCGGGAGTTAGAGACAACCCTGGGAGATATGGGGAAACCCCATCTCTCCTAAAAATACAAAAACTAGCCAGGCATGGTGGCTCACGCCTCTAGTCCCAGCTACTCAGGAAACTGAGGCTTGAGAATCCTTTGAGCCTGGGAGGTGGAAGTTGCAGCAAGCCAAGATCTCACTACTGCACTCCAGCCTGGGTGACAGAGTGAGACTCCATCGCAAACAAAAAAATGACAAAAACCCCTCCAGTTCTATTTATGTTGCCGCAAAATGCATAATTTCATTCTTTTTATGGATAAGTAGTATTCCATTGTATATGTATAACACATTTTTTGAATCCAATCATCTGCAGAAAGTAGATGCATTAGTACTCCTGTGCATTGAAAGAGAACTGAACTTCAAGAGATAAAGTAATATGGCCAAGAAATAAGCACTCAATGGTTGGGTTTGAACTTACTTAAATTCACACAGTCTGACTCAGAATATGAATTCAAAATCACTACACTATTCTGCCCCTGCACGTATCGTGTGCGTGTGTGTGGGCAGCGGGGGCGAGGAAGCAGA
>NW_022336172.1:0-1207 GCF_002776525.5 Piliocolobus tephrosceles
TGTAGAAATAATTTACAAACCAAATCCACTCTTACCTTTTATATATTTCTTTCCAAGAGAAAATCCCGCAAAGAAACTACCAAATAATACTATCAATCCTATTAGGTATGGCACCATTTCTTCACAAAAATTACGTTTGCAACACTTAGTTTTTACTTCATCTAATTTTGCTTTTTCAATTACTATTAATTCCTGCACAGTAGGGCTGTATTGTTCACATCCCCTTACTAAATGCATCATAAATAATATATTAACAACAAAGAAAATAATAGATAGTTTCATTTTTTATTAAAAATTGAAAAGCATAGAAATTAATTTATATACTAAAATAAAATGATAAAACTATATATATAATTTTTGACATGTATATTAATTTATTTACATACGCATAAATAATAAATGTTATTTTTTATATTTTATTTTTATATAGCTCAGTTATTATAATTAAAATAAATTATTTAAAATATTATATCGTAATTTATTTTTTGGATTATCTTATTTTTTATCTTGTTCATTGTTTTTTTTAAGTTTTATAATGCTTCTTTATAACATACATATATATTGCTTGGTATTCAGGTACCTGTTTTTTTTATAATGCATTTTTTAAAAAGTTTGCTTTTACCAAATTCATATTGTTGTTTTATATATGTAATTGGCAAAAATTAAAACCGAAAAATATCAACAATTTATTATTTAATTTTTTATTTATTATATGTATTTATGATTGATAAAATTAAATAGATGCACATCTACTATATATCACATTATCTATATTTTTTTATTAGTATTCATGCACATGTGCTATAATTACACGTGCGCGCTGCGGAATACATATAATGGTTATTTGAGGGGTGAAAGTTTATCAAAAATATTTTAACATTGAGCATTTTTCAAAATTAAAATAATGCATCTGCATTAAATCATTATTAATTAAATAATTAAAAAAATTGTGTCGTTGTATACCTATTAGTTTATTCGTAAAATACGATTTTTTAAAAATACTAAATGCATGTAAAATTATTATATTGTGTATATATATAAATAAGTTTGACACATGCACATACATAAACATAAATAAATGTATACAAATATAAACACTTTTATAAATAAATAGATACCTATATAAATAGACACATAATTAAATTTTTATATAGTTTAAATTGAATTTAATGTTAACACAAAAAAAAAAAAAAAAAAAAAAAAAAAA
>NW_022336172.1:1307-1964 GCF_002776525.5 Piliocolobus tephrosceles
AAATATTTTTTATATTTATTATATATATTTTGCTTATAAATACTACTACTATATGCATTTTTAATAGTATTGGCATAATTATTCAGTGCTATAATATTCGCTTTAACATTTTATTATTTATTTTTACAATAAGATAAAAAAATATACTGTTAAATAAATAAACATATATATATATATATTTTCAAATTATCAACAGTTTTTCATTAATATAAAATCAAAATAAACATACAATATTGGAAATATAAGAATGTAATGTGCTAACATCACTTTTATCACATATGTTTTTAATGTTTTTTAATGTCAGTAATAAATATGTGTAATATCCAAATTAATAATTCTTATAAGAGCACATATATATTATAATATAATACTGTCAAATAGCAAATACCAACTGGGTTCTAGAACATACATACGTACATATATTGGTTTATATGCGAATGTTTATATTTAAAGTTAACTTTTACTAACATTATATTTCAATATTTATAAACAATAACGATATAACTTACATGTTCGAATAAAACAATACATCACGTGAAATGTATATCTTAATTTTTAATTATAACATAATATAAATATATATCATAATAAGACATGAAAATTATTTAAAAACGGTGCCTTACACTATTGTGTATTTATTTTAAATATAATTACACC
>NW_022336174.1:0-1856 GCF_002776525.5 Piliocolobus tephrosceles
CACGTTTCTCTTCAGCTATCAGTTTGCTAAGAGAGTTTGCTTGGAATCTGTAATGGGATTCTTCTAAGCGCAATGAAGCTTACGGTGACAAAGCAAGTGTCTTCAGAGGAAAACTGGAAAGAAGCTTTCTTAGAAACTTCTCTGTGATGTGTGAATTCATCTCAGAGGGTTACACTTATGTTTCATGCAGCAGGCCACTAACACTGTCTTTGGGGAAACTGAGAAGTTCTAGCTTGGAAGGCTTTGAGGCCTACTGTGAAAAATGTAATATCATTAGTTTAAAACGGGAAAGGAGCTTTCTGAGAAACTCCTTTGTGTTCTTTGAATTCGTCTCACAGAGATACATCTTTGTTCTCAGGAAGAACTTTGCTAGCACTCTTTTCCTAGAATCTGCAAGGTGATATTTGACAGCCAATTGGGGCCCATGGTGAAAAAGGAAATATCATCACATAATAAGTAGAGGGAAGCTTTCTGAGAGATTGCCTTCTGATATGTCACTTCATCACACAGAGTTCCACACAATGCTTCTTGGCAGAGTTTGCTAAGACTGTTGTCTTGTATTGTGCAAGGTGATATTTGGGAGCTCATTGAGGGCTATGGTGAAAAAGGATATATCCTCAGACAGAAAGTGATAAGAAGCCTTCTGAGAAACTGCATTGCTATGAGTGAGTGCAAGTCACAGAGTTACACGTTTCTCTTCAGCTATCAGTTTGCTAAGACAGTTTGGTTGGAATCTGCAATGGGATTCTTCTTATCGCAATGAAGCTTACGGTGACCAAGCAAATTTCCTCAGAGGAAAACTGGAAAGAAGCTTTCTTAGAAACTTCTCTGTGATGTGTGAATTTGTCGCACAGAGTTACACTTATGTTTCATGCAGCAGGCCACTAACACTGTCTTTGAGGAAACTGAGAAGTTCTACTTTGGAAGGCTTTGAGGCCTATGCTGATAAAGGAAATATCATCAGTTAAAAACGGGAAAGAAGCTGTCTGAGAAACTTCTTTTTGATCTGTGAATTCGTCTCACTGAGTTACATCGTTTTCCTCCGGAAGCAGTTTGCTTACAGTCTTTTCCTAGAATCTGCAAGGTGATATTTGGGTGCCAATTAGTGCTCATTTTGAAAAAGGAAATATCATCACATTATAACTATAAGGAAGCTTTCCGAGAGATTTCGTTCTGATATGTGACTTCATCACACAGAGTTCCACACATTGCTTCTTTGTACAGTTTGCTAAGACTGTTGTCTTTGATTCTGCCAAATGATATTTGGAATCCCAGTGATGTCTGTGGTGAAAAAGGAAATATCCTCACAGAAAACCTGCAAACAAGGGTTCTGAGAAACTGCATTGTGACACCTGAATGGAACTCACAGAGTTCCCCTTTTCTTTTAATGGCTCTTTTGGCTAACCCTGTTTTCTTGAAATCTGCATTTGGATATTACCCAGCTCAATGAAGCTGACGGTGACAAAGGAGGTATCGTCAGAGAAAAACTAGAAAGTAGTTTTCAGAGAAACTTCTCTGTGATAAGTGAATTCATCTCATAGAGTAATAACTAGGTCTTCATGAAGCTGTTCGCTGGCTGTGTTTTCATGGAATCTGTAAAGTGATGTTTGGGAGCGAATTGAGGCCTATAGTGAAAAAGGACATATCCTGATATAATAGCTAGAAAGAAGCTTTCTGAGAGATTGCTTTCTGATGTGTGAATTCATCATGCAGAGTTTCACCTTTCCCTTCTGGTAGCTGATTGCTAACACTCTCTTCGTGGATTCTGGAAAGCAAGATTTGGGAGCCATTGTGGACTATGGTGAAAAGGGAAATATGCTGAGACAAAAACTGGAAGGAAGCCTTCTGAGAAACTG
>NW_022336174.1:1866-28102 GCF_002776525.5 Piliocolobus tephrosceles
AAACTAGAAAGTAGCTTTCTGAGAAACTTCTCTGTGATAAGTGAATTCATCTCACAGAGTTATAACTTAGTCTTCATGAAGCAGTTTCCAGGCAGTGTTTTCCTGGAATCTGTAATGTGATATTTGGGAGCGCATTGAGGCCTATGGTGAACAAGGATATATCCTCAGATAATAGCCAGAAAGAAGCTTTCTGAGAAATTGCTTTCTGATGTGTGAATTCATCATAGAGAGTTTCACCTTGCCATTCTGATAGCAGTTTGCTAACACTCTTTTCGTGGATTCTGGAAAGTGAGATTTGGGATCTCATTGTAGTCTCTGGTGAAAAGGGAAATATGCTCAGACAAAAACTGGAAGGAAGCCTTCTGAGAAACTGCACTGCCATGTGTGAATGCAACTCACAGAGTTACACTTATCTCTTCAGTCATCAGTTTGCCAGCACAGTTTTGTTGTAATCTGAAACGGGATACGTCTTACAGCAATGAAGCTTACGGTGTCAAAAGAAATATCCTCATATAAAATCTAGAAATAAGCTTTCTTAGAAACTTCTCTGTGATGTGTGAATTCATCTCAGAGAGTTACAGTTACATTTCAAGGAGCAGTCGGTTACCACTGTCTTTGAGGGAACTTAGGCTACTTTTGTTTGCATTGAGGCCTACGCTGATAAAGGAAATAACCTCCATTAAAAACGTGAAAGAATATTTGTGAGAAACTTCTTTGTTATATGTGAATTCATCTCACAGCATTATAAGTTAGTCTTCATGTAGCAGTGTGCTGACGTGTTTTCGTGGAATCTGGAAAGTGATATTTGGGAGCGCATTGAGGCCTATGGTGAAAAAGGAAATATCCTCAGATAATAGCCAGAAAGAAGCTTTCTGAGAGATTGCTTTCTCTTGTGTGAATTCATCATACAGAGTTTCACCTTTCCCTTCTGGTAGCAGTTTGCAACACTCTTTTCGTGTATTCTAGAAAGTGAGATTTGGGAGCTCATTGTGGCCTATGGTGAAAAGGGAAATATGCTCAGACAAAAAGTGGAAGGAAGCCTTCTGACAAACTGCATTGCCAAGTGTGAATGCAACTCACGGAGGTACACTTATCTCTTCAGTTATCAGTTTGCCAGCACAGTTTTCTTGTAATCTGAAACGGTATACATCTTAGCGGAATGAAGCTTACGGTGACAGAAGAAATATCCTCATATAAAATCTAGAAAGAAGCTTTCTGAGAAACTTCTCTGTGATGTGTGAATTCATCTCAGAGAGTTACAGTTACATTTCAAGGAGCAGTCGGTTACCACAGTCTTTGAGGAAAGTGGGAAGGTCTATTTTGGGTCGCATTGATTCCTTCGGTGATAAAGGAAATATCCTCCATTAAAAACGTGAAAGAAGCTTTGTGAGAAACTTCTTTGTGATATGTGAATTCATCTCAGAGAGTTACAACTTAGTCTTCATGCAGCAGTTTGCTGACAGAGTTTTCGTGTAATCTGGAATGTGATATTTGGGAGCGCATTGAGGCCTATGGTGAAAAAGGAAATAGCCTCAGATAATAGCTAGAAAGAAGCTTTCTGAGAGATTGCTTTCTGATCTGTAACTTCATCTCAGAGAGTTACTCTACAATTTCCTGCAACCGTTTGCTAGCAATGTCTTTGTGGATTCTGAGCACTGATATTTCCGATAGGTTTGAAGAGTCTAAGGACACAGGAAATATCTTCCCAAAAAAGATGGAATGAAGCTTTCTGAAAAACTGCTTTGTGATTCGTGCATTCATTTCACAGTGTTACACCACTGTTTCATGGAGGAGTTTGCTAGCACTGATTTTCTGGAATCTCTGAAGTGACATCCTGGATATCGTGGAATCCCATGCTGAATAATGAGATATCCTCAGAAAAATCTGCAGAGAAGCCTTCTCAGAAACTTCTTGGTTGTGGGTGAATTCTGCCCACAGAGTTTCCTCATGGTTTTCATTGAGAAACTTGCTAAGACCGTTTTCGCAGAATCTGCAAAAGGACACACGGTGGCGCTCTGAGACCACAAATAAACTTAGCTCCCAATCACAGAGGCTTTTTGAGAAATGGCTTTGTGCTGTGTGAACTCAACTCACTGAGTTCCAGTTGTATTTCGTGGAGCCGTTTCCTAGCCCCGTTTTCGTGGAGTCTGAAAACTGATATTTCGGATCCCTTTGAAGACTATAGGGCCAAAGGAAATCTCCGCCGATACTTATGAGAAAGAAGCTTTCTGAGAAACCTCTTTGTGACCTGTGAATTCATCTCACGGAGTTACACCTTTCTCCTCATGAAGCCGTTTGCTAAGACAGTTCTCGTGGAGTTTGCAAAGTGATATTTGGGATCCCAGTGAGAGCTATGGTGAAAAAGGAAATATCCTCAGGGAAAAACTGTAAAGAAGCGTTCTGAGAAACTGCATTGTGACACGTGAATGCAACTCACAGAGTTACACTTTCCTTTTCATGGGTCCGTTGGCTAACCCTGTTTTCTTGAAGTCTGCATTGGGATATTTCGTAGCGCAATGAAGCTTACGGTGACAAAGGAGACATCCTCAGAGAAAAACTAGAAAGTAGCTTTCTGAGAAACTTCTCTGTGATAAGTGAATTCATCTCGAGAGTTACAACTTAGTCTTCATGAAGCAGTTTGCTGAGAGTGTTTTCGTGGAATCTGGAAAGTGATATTTGGGAGCGCTTTGAGGCCTATGTTGAAAAAGGAAATATCCTCAGATAATAGCCAGAAAGAAGCTTTCTGAGAGATTGCTTTCTCTTGTGTGAATTCATCATACAGCGTTTCACCTTTCCCTTCTGGTAGCAGTTTTCTAACACTCTTTCCGTGGATTCTGGAAAGTGAGATTTGGGAGCTCATTGTGGCATAGGGTGAAAAGGGAAATATCCTCTGACAAAAACTGGAAGGAAGCCTTCTGAGAAACTGCATTGCCATGTGTGAATGCAACTCACAGAGTTACACTTATATCTTCAGTCATCAGTTTGCCAGCACAGTTTTCTTGTAATCTGAAACGGGATACATCTTAGCGCAATGAAGCTTACGGTTTCAAAAGAAATATCCTCATATAAAATCAAGAAAGAAGCTTTCTTAGAAACTTCTCTGTGATGTGTGAATTCATCTCAGAGAGTGAATCTTGAACTTACAGTGACATTTCAAGGAGCAGTCGGTTAACACTGTTTTTGAGGAAACTGAGAAGGGCTAGTTTGGGTCGCATTGAGGCCTATGCTGATAAAGGAAGTATCCTCCATTAAAAACGTGAAAGAAGCTTTGTGAGAAATTTCTTTGTGATATGTGAGTTCATCTCAGAGAGTTACAACTTAGTCTTCATGCAACAGTTTGCTGACAGTGTTTTCGTGGAATCGGGAAAGTGATATTTGGGAGCCCATTGAGGCCTATGGTGGAAAAGGGAATAGCCTCAGATAATAGCTAGAAAGAAGCTTACTGAAAGATTATTTTCTGATTTGTATCTTCATCTCAAAAAGTTACACTAATATTTTCTGCAACCGTTTGCTAGCACTGTCTTTGTGGATTCTGAGCACTGATAATTCCGATAGGTTTGAAGAGTCTAAGGATACAGGAAATATCTTCCGAGAAAAACTGGAATGAAGCTTTCTGAGAAACTGCTTTGTGATGTGTGAATTCATTTCACAGTGTTACAACACTCTTTCACGTAGCAGTTTGCTAGCACTGATTTTCTGGAATCTCAGATGTGACATTCTGGATATCGTGGAATCCCATGCTGAATAATGAGATATCCTCAGACAAATCTGCAGAGAAGCCTTCTCAGAAACTTCTTGGTTGTGGGCAAATTCTGCTCACAGAGTTTCCTCATGGTTTTCATTGAGAAGCTTGCTAAGAGCGTTTTCGTAGAATATGCAAAAGGACACAAGTTGGCGATTGGAGAGCACAAATAAACTCAGCTCCCAAAGAAAGGTGCTTTCCAAAATTGACAAATGGGATCTAATTAAACTAAAGATCTTCTGCACAGCAAAAGAAACTACCATCAGAGTGAATAGACAACCTCTAGAATGGGAGAAAATTTTTGCTATGTACTCATCTGACAGAGGACTAATATCCAAAATCTACAAGGAACTCACACATATATACAAGAAAAAAACAACACCATCAAAAAGTGGGGAAAGGATATGAACAGACATTTCTCAAAAACAGACATCCATAAAGCCAACAGACACATGAATAAATGCTCATCATCACTGGCCATCAGAGAAATGCAAATCAAAACCACAAAGAGATACCATCTCACACCAGTTAGAATGGCAATCATTAAAAAATCAGGAAACAACAGGTGTTGGAGAGGATGTGGAGAAATAGGAACACTTTTACACTGTTGGTGGGATTGTAAACTAGTTCAACCATTATGGAAAACAGTATGGCAATTCCTCAAGGATCTAGAACTAGATGTACCATATGACCCAGCCATCCCACTACTGGGTATATACCCATAGGATTATAAATTATTCTACTACAAAGACACATGCACACGTATGTTTATTGCAGCACTATTCACAATAGCAAAGACTTGGAATCAACCCAAATGTCCATCTGTGACAGACTGGATTAAAAAATGTGGCACATATACACTGTGGAATACTATGCAGCCATAAAAAAGGATGAGTCTGCGTCGTTTGTAGGGACATGGATGCAGCTGGAAACCATCATTCTTAGCAAACTATCACAAGAAGAGAAAACCAAACACCGCATGTTCTCACTCATAGGTGAGAACTGAACAATGAGATCACTTGGACTCCGGAAGGGGAACATCACACACTGGGGCCTATCATGGGGAAGGGGGAGGGGGAAGGGTTTGCATTGGGGAGTTATACATGATATAAATGATGAATTGATGGGTGCTGACGAGTTGATGGGTGCAGCACACCAACATGGCACAAGTATCCATATGTAACAATCCTGCACGTTATGCACATGTACCCTAGAACTTAAAGTATAATAAAATAATAATAATAATAATAATAAAGAAAGGCGCTTTCTGAGAAATGGCTTTGTGCTGTGTGAATTCAACTCACTGAGTTCCAGTTGCATTTCGTGGAGCCGTTGGCTAGCCCCGTTTTGTCGGAATCTGAGAACTGATATTTCGGATCCCTTTGAAGACTATAGGGTCAAAGGAAATCTCGGCCGATACAAATGAGAAAGAAACTTTCTGAGAAACTTCTTTGTGACCTGTGAATTCATCTCACAGAGTTACACCTTTCTCCTCATGAAGCCGTTCGCTAAGACAGTTCTCATGGAGTTTGCAAAGTGATATTTGGGAGCTCAGTGAGGTCTATGGTGAAAAAGGAATTATCCTTAGCAAAAAACTGGAAAGAAGCGTTCTGAGAAACTGCATTGTAACATGTGAATGCAACTCACAGAGTTACCCTTTCCTTTTCATGCATCCGTTAGCTAACCTTGTTTTCTTGAAATCTGCATTGGGATATTTCGTATCGCAATGAAGCTTACGTTGTCAAAGGAGATATCCTCAGAGGAAAACTAGGAAGAAGCTTTGTGAGAAACACTAAGAAAACTAGAAAGAAGCTTCCTTAGAAATTTCTTGGTGATGTGTGAAAGCATCACACAGAGTTACACTTATGTTAGCTCATTGAGGGCTATGGTTAAAAAGGAAATAACCTCTGAGAGAAACGGAAGAGAAGCCTTCTGAGAACCTGCATTGCCATGTGTGAATGCAACTAACAGAGTTACACGTTTCTCTTCAGTGATCAGTTTGCTTACACAGTTTTTTTGAAATCTGCAATGGGATACTTCTTGGCGCATTGAGGCTTATAGTGACCAAGGAAATATCCTCAGATGAAAACTAGATAGAAGCTTTCCTAGAAACTTCTTGGTGATGTGTGAATTCATCTCCCAGAGTTACACTTATGTTTCATGGTGCAGGGTATTTACACTGTCTTTGAAGAACCGGAGAAGTGTTGCTTTGGAACGCATTGGGGCCTAGGCTGATAAAGGAAATATCATCAGTTAAAAACGAGAGAGAAGCTTTCTGAGAAATTTCTTTGTGATCTGTGAATTCATCTCCCAACGTTACAACTTAGTCCTCAGGAAGCAGTTTGCTAACACTCTTTTCGTGGAATCTGCAAAGTGATATTTGGGAGCTCATTGAGGGCTATGGTGAAAAAGGAAATATCCTCAGACAGAAACTGGAAAGAAGCCATCTGAGAAACTGCATTGTGAGGTGTGAATGCAACTCACAGAGTTACACGTTTCTCTTCAGTGATCAGTTTGCTAACACAGTTTTCTGGAAATATGCAATGGGATATTTCTAGTGCAATGAAGCTTACGGTTACAAAGGAAATATCCTCAACTGAAAACTAGAAAGAAGCTTCCTTAGAAACTTCTTGGTGGTGTGTGAAACCATCTCACAGTGTTACACTTATGTTTCATGGAGCAGGCCATTAACAATGTCTTTGAAGAAACTGTGAAGGGCTACTTTGGATCGCATTGAGGCCTACGCTGATAAAGGAAATATCATCAGTTAAAAACGAGAGAAAAGCTTTCTGAGAAATTTCTTTGTGACATGTGAATTCATCTCACAGAGTTACAACTTAGTCCTCACGAAGCAGTTTGCTAACACTCTTTTCATGGAATCTGCAAAGTGATATTTGGGAGCCAATTGGGGCCCATGGTGAAAAAGGACTAGAGAGAAGCTTTCTGAGAGATTGCTTTCTGATGTGTGACTTCATCACACAGAGTTCCACCCTTCCCTTCTTGGAACAGTTTGCTAACACTGTTGTCGTGGATACTGCAAAGAGATATTAGGGAGCTCATTGAGGGCAATGGTTAAAACGGAAATAACCTCTGAGAGAAACTGGAGAGAAGCCTTCTGAGAACCTGCATTGTCATGTGTGAATGTAACTCACAGAGTTACACGTTTCTCTTCAGTGATCAGCTTGCTCACACAGTTTCCTTGAAATCTGGAATGGGATACTTCTTGGCGCATTGAGGCTTATAGTGAGCAAGAAAATATCTTCAGATGAAAACTAGAAGGAAGCTTTCTTAGAAACTTCTTGGTGATGTGTGAATTCATCTCCCAGAGTTACACTTATGTTTCATGGTGGAGGGTATTAACACTGTCTTTGAAGAACCTGAGAAGTGCTGCTTTGGAACGCATTGAGGCCTAGGCTGATAAAGGAAATATCATCAGTTAAAAACGAGAAAGAAGCTTTCTGAGAAATTTCTTTGTGATCTATGAATTCATCTCACAGAGTTACAATTTAGTCCTCAGGAAGCAGTTTGCTAACACTCTTTTCTTGTAATCTGCGAAGGGATATTTGGGAGCCATTTGGAGCCCATGGTGAAAAAGGAAATCTTCTCAGATAATAACTAGAGAGATACTTTCTGAGAGATTGCTTTCTGATATGTGACTTCATCACACAGAGTTCCACCCTTCCCTTCTTGGAACAGTTTGCTAACACTGTTGTCGTGGATTCTGCAAAGTGATATTTGGGAGCTCATTGAGTGCTATGGTTAAAAAGGAAATAACCTCAGACAGAAACTGGGAAGAAGCCTTCTGAGAAACTGCATTGCGATGTGTGAATGCAACTCACAGAGTTACACGTTTCTCTTCAGTGATCAATTTGCTCACACAGTTTTCTTGAAATCTGCCATGGGATACTTCTTGGCGCAATGAGGCTTATGGTGACAAAGGAAATATCCTCAGATGAAAACTAGAAAGAAGCTTTCTTAGAAATTTCTTTGTGATGTGTGAATTCATCTTACAGAGTTACACTTATGTTTCATGGGGAGGCCATTAACACTGTCTTTGAAGAACCTGAGAAGGGCTGCTTTGGAACACATTGAGTCCTAGGCTGATAAAGGAAATATCATCAGTTAAAAACGTGAGAGATGCTTTCCCAGAAATTTCTTTGTGATCTGTGAATTCATCTCCCTGATTTACAACTTAGTCCTCAGGAAGCTGTTTGCTAACACTCCTTTCGTGGAATCTCTAAAGTGATATTTGGGAGCCAATTGGGTCCGTGGTGAATAAGGAAATCTCATCAGATAATAGCTAGAGAGAAGCTTTCTGAGACATTGCTTTCCGATGTGTGACTTCATCACACAGAGTTCCACCCTTTCCTTCTTGGAACAGTTTGCTAACACTGTTGTCATGGATTCTGCAAAGTGATATTTGGGAGCTCATTGAGTGCTTTGGTTAAAAAGGAAATAACCTCAGACAGAAACTGGGGAGAAGTCTTCTGAGAAACTGCATTGCGCTGCGTGTATGCAACTTACAGAGTTACACGTTTCTCTTCAGTGATGTTTGCTCACACAGTTTTCTTGAAATCTGTAATGGGATACTTATTGGCGCAATGAGGCTTATGGTGACAAAGGAAATATCCTCAGATGAAAACTAGAAAGAAGCTTTCTTTCTTTCTTTTTTTTTTTTTTATTATACTTTAAGTTCTAGGGTACATGTGCATAACGTGCAGGATTGTTATATATGCATTCTTGTGCCATGTTGGTGTGCTGCACCCATCAACTCGTCAGCACCCATCAATTCATCATTTATATCATGTATAACTCACCAATGCAATCCCACCCCCCTCCCCCCACCCCATGAAAGGCCCCAGTGTGTGATGTTCCCCTTCCCAAGTCCTAGTGATCTCATTGTTCAGTTCCCACCTATGAGTGAGAACATGCGGTGTTTGGTTTTCTCTTCTTGTGATAGTTTGCTAAGAATGATGGTTTCCAGCTGCATCCATGTCCCTACAAAGGACGCAAACAAATCCTTTTGTATGGCTGCATAGTATTCCATGGTGTATATGTGCCACATTTTCTTAATCCAGTCTGTCACTGATGGACATTTGGGTTGATTCCAAGTCTTTGCTATTGTGAATAGTGCCGCGATAAACATACGTGTGCATGTGTCTTTGTAGTAGAATAATTTATAATCCTTTGGGTATCTACCCAGTAGTGGGATGGCTGGGTCATATGGTACATCTAGTTCTAGATCCTTGAGGAATTGCCATACTGTTTTCCATAATGGTTGAACTAGTTTACAATCCCACCAACAGTGTAAAAGTGTTCCTATTTCTCCACATCCTCTCCAACACCTGTTGTTTCCTGATTTTTTAATGATTGCCATTCTAACTGGTGTGAGATGGTATCTCATTGTGGTTTTGATTTGCATTTCTCTGATGGCGAGTGATGATGAGCATTTATTCATGTGTCAGTTGGCTGTATGAATGTCTTCTTTTGAGAAATGTCTGTTCATATCCTTTGCCCACTTTTTCATGGGGTTGTTTGTTTTTTTCTTGTATATTTGTTTCAGTTCTTTGTAGATAGTGGATATAAGCCCTTTGTCCGATGAGTAGATTGCAAAATTTTTCTCCCATTCTGTAGGTTGCCTGTTCACTCTGATGGTAGTTTCTTTGGCTGTGCAGAATCTCTTTAGTTTAATTAGATCCCATTTGTCAATTTTGGCTTTTGCTGCCGTTGCTTTTGTTGTTTTAGACATGAAGTCCTTGCCCATGCCTATGTCCTGAATGGTACTACCTAGATTTTCTTTTAGGGTTTTTAGGTATTAGGTCTAACATTTAAGTCTCTAATCCATCTTGAATTAATCTTCGTATAAGGAGTAAGAAAAGGATCCAGTTTCAGCTTTCTACTTATGGCTAGCCAATTTTCCCAGCACCATTTATTAAATAGGGAATCCTTTCCCCATTTCTTGTTTCTCTCAGGTTTGTCAAAGATCAGATGGCTGTAGATGTGTGGTATTATTTCTGAGGACTCTGTTCTGTTCCATTGGTCTATATCTCTGTTTTGGTAGCAGTACCATGCTGTTTTGGTTACTGTAGCCTTGTAGTATAGTTTGAAGTCAGGTAGCGTGACGCCTCCAGCTTTGTCCTTTTGACTTAGGATTGTCTTGGCAATACGGGCTCTTTTTTGGTTCCATATGAACTTTAAAGCAGTTTTTTTCCAATTCTGTGAAGAAACTCATTGGTAGCTTGATGGGGATGGCATTGAATCTATAAATAACCTTGGGCAGTATGGCCATTTTCACGATATTGATTCTTCCTATCCATGAGCATGGTATGTTCTTGCATTTGTTTGTTTCCTCTTTTATTTCACTGAGCAGTGGTTTGTAGTTCTGCTTGAAGAGGTCCTTTACATCCCTTGGAAGCTGGATTCCTAGGGGTTTTATTCTCTTTGAAGCAATTGTGAATGGAGGTTCATTCATGATTTGACTCTCTGTTTGTCTGTTACTGGTGTATAAGAATGCTTGTGATTTTTGCACATTAGTTTTGTATCCTGAGACTTTGCTGAAGTTGCTTATCAGCTTAAGGAGATTTTGGGCTGAGACGATGGGGTTTTCTAAGTATAGAATCATGTCATCTGCAAACAGGGACAATTTGACTTCTTCTTTTCCTAACTGAATACCCTTGATTTCTTTCTCTTGCCTGATTGCCCTAGCCAGATCTTCCAACACTATGTTGAATAGGAGTGGTGAGAGAGGGCATCCCTGTCTTGTGCCAGTTTTCAAAGGGAACTTTTCCAGTTTTTGCCCATTCAGTATGATATTAGCTGTGGGTTTGTCATAAATAGCTCTTATTATTTTGAGGTACGTTCCATCAATACCGAATTTATTGACAGTTTTTAGCATGAAGGGCTGTTGAATATTGTCAAAGGTCTTTTCTGCATCTATTGAGATAATCATGTGGTTCTTGTCTTTGTTTCTGTTGATATGCTGGATTACGTTTATTGATTTGTGAATGTTGAACCAGCCTTGCATCCCAGAGATGAAGCCCATTTGATCATGGTGGATAAGCTTTTTGATGTGCTGCTGAATCCGGTTTGCCAGTATTTTATTGAGGATTTTTGCATCGATGTTCATCAGGGAGATTGGTCTATATTTTCTTTTTTTGTTGTGTCTCTGTCAGGTTTTGGTATCAGGATGATGTTGGCCTCATAAAATGAGTTAGGGAGGATTCCCTCTTTTTCTATTGATTGGAATAGTTTCAGGAGGAATGGTACCAGCTCCTCCTTGTACCTCTGGTAGAATTCAGTTGTGAATCCGTCTGGTCCTGGGCTTTGTTTGGTGGGTAGGCTATTAATTGTTGCCTCAATTTCAGAGCCTGCTATTGGTCTATTCAGGGATTCAACTTCTTCCTGGTTTAGTCTTGGGAGAGTGTAAGTGTCCAGGAAATTATCCATTTCTTCTAGATTTTCTAGTTGATTTGCGTAGAGGTGTTTATAGTATTCTCTGATGGTTGTTTGTATTTCTGTGGGGTTGGTGGTGATATCTCCTTTATCATTTTTTATTGCATCTATTTGATTCCTCTCTCTTTTCTTCTTTATTAGCCTTGCTAGCGGTCTGTCAATTTTGTTGATCTTTTCAAAAAACCAACTCCTGGATTCATTGATTTTTTGGAGGGTTTTTCGTGTCTCTATCTCCTTCAGTTCTGCTCTGATCTTAGTTATTTCTTACCTACTGCTAGCTTTTTAATGTGTTTGCTCTTGCCTCTCTAGTTCTTTTAATTGTGATGTTAGAGTGTCAATTTTAGATCTTTCCTGCTTTCTCTTGTGGGCATTTAGTGTTATAAATTTCCCTCTACACAATGCTTTAAATGTGTCCCAAAGATTCCGCTATGTTGTATCTTTTTTCTCATTGGTTTCAAAGAACATCTTTATTTCCGCTTTCATTTCGTTATGTACCCAGTAGTCATTCAGGAGCAGGTTGTTCAGTTTCCATGTAGTTGAGCGGTTTTGATTGAATTTCTTAGTCCTGAGTTCTAGTTTGATTGCACTGTGGTCTGAGAGACAGTTTGGTATAATTTCTGTTCTTTTAGATTTGGTGAGGAGTGCTTTACTTCCAATTATGTGGTCAATTTTGGAATAAGTGCGATGTGGTGCTGAGAAGAATGTATATTCTGTTGATTTGGGGTGGAGAGTTCTATAGATGTCTATTAGGTCCACTTGTTGCAGAGATTGGTTCAATTCCTGGATATCCTTGTTAATTTTCTGTCTCATTGATCTGTCTAATGTTGACAGTGGAGTGTTGAAGTCTCCCATTATTATTGTTTGGGATTCTACGTCTCTTTCTAAGTCTCTAAGGACTTGCTTTATGAATCTGGGTGCTCCTGTATTGGGTGCATATATATTTAGGATAGTTAGCTCTTCCTGTTGGATTGATCCCTTTACCATTATGTAATGGCCTTCTTTGTCTCTTTTGATCTTTGATGGTTTAAAGTCTGTTTTATCAGAGACTAGGATTGCAACCCCTGCTTTTTTTTGTTCTCCATTTGCTTGGTAGATCTTCCTCCATCCCTTTATTTTGAGCCTATGTATGTCTCTGCATGTGAGATGGGTCTCCTGAAGACAGCAGACTGATGGGTCTTGACTCTTTATCCAGTTTGCCAGTCTGTGTCTTTTAATTGGAGCATTTAGTCCATTTACATTTAAGGTTAATATTGTTATGTGTGAACTTGATCCTGCCATTATGATATCAACTGGTTATTTTGCTCATTAGTTGATGCAGTTTCTTCCTAGCCTCGATGGTCTTTACATTTTGGCATGTTTTTGCAATGGCTGGTACCGGTTGTTCCTTTCCATGTTTAGTGCTTCCTTCAGGATCTCTTGTAAGGCAGGCCTGGTGGTGACAAAATCTCTAAGCATTTGCTTATCTGTAAAGGATTTTATTTCTCCTTCACTTATGAAACTTAATTTGGCTGGATATGAAATTCTGGGTTTAAAATTCTTTTCTTTAAGAACGTTGAATATTGGACCCCTCTCTCTTCTGGCTTGTAGAGTTTCTGCCGAGAGATCTGCTGTCAGTCTGATGGGCTTCCCTTTGTGGGTAACCCGGCCTTTCTCTCTGGCTGCCTTAAGATTTTTTCCTTCATTTCATCTTTGGTGAATCTGGCAATTATGTGTCTTGGAGTTGCTCTTCTGGAGGAGTATCTTTGTGGCGTTCTCTGTGTTTCCTGAATTTGAATGTTGGCCTGCCCTACTAGGTTGGGGAAGTTCTCCTGGATGATATCCTGAAGAGTGTTTTCCAACTTGTTTCCATTCTCCCCCTCACTTTCAGGCACCCGAATCAGACATAGATTTGGTCTTTTTACATAATCCCATACTTCTTGCAGGCTTTGTTCATTTCTTTTTCTTCTTTTTTCTTTTGGTTTCTCTTCTCGCTTCATTTCATTCATTTGATCCTCAATCGCTGATACTCTTTCTTCTAGTTGATCAAGTCAGTTACTGAAGCTTGTGCATTTGTCACGTATTTCTCTTGTCATGGTTTTCATCTCTGTCATTTCCTTTATGACCTTCTCTGCCTTAATTAGTCTAGCTGTCAATTCTTCCACTCTTTTTTCAAGATTTTTAGTGTCTTTTTGCTAGTACGTAATTCCTCCTTTAGCTCTGAGAAGTGTGATGGACTGAAGCCTTCTCTCATTTCATCAAAGTCATTCTCTGACCAGCTTTGATCCATTGCTGGCGATGAGCTGCACTCCTTTGCAGGGGGAGATGGGCTCTTATTTTTTGAATTTCCAGCTTTTCTGCCCTGTTTCTTCCCCATCTTTGTGGTTTTATCTGCTTCTGGTCTTTGATGATATTGACGTACTGATGGGGTTTTGGTACAGGTGTTCTTCCTGTTTGATAGTTTTCCTTCTAATAGTCAGGACCTTCAGCTGTAGGTCTGTTAGAGATTGCTAGAGTTCCACTCCAGACCCTGTTTGCCTGGGTATCAGCAGCAGAGTTTGCAGAAGATAGAATATTGCTGAACAGCCAGTGTATCTGTCTGATTCTTACTTTGGAAGCTTCCTCTCAGGGGTGTACTCCACCCTGTGAGGTGTGGGGTGTCAGACTGCCCCTAGTGGAGGATGTCTCCCAGTTAGGCTATGCAGGGGTCAGGGACCCACTTGAGCAGGCAGTCTGATCCTTCTCAGATCTCAACATCCATGTTGGGAGATCCACTGCTCTCTTCAAAGCTGTCAGACAGAGTCATTCGCATCTGCAAAGGCCTCTGCTGCTTCCCCTGTTATTTTTTTGCTGTGCCCTGTCCCCAGAGGTGGAGTCTACAGAGACAGGCAGGTTTCCTTGAGCTGCTGTCAGCTCCACACAGTTAGAGCTTCCCAGAGCCTTTGTTTACCTACTGAAGCCTCAGCAATGGCGGGCGCCCCTCTCCCAGCCTTGCTGCTGCCTTGCTGTTAGATCGCCACAGACTGCAGTGTTAGCAAGGAGGGAGGCTCCGTGGTCATGGGACCCTCCCGGCCAGGTGTGTGGTATATTCTCCTGGTGTGCACGTTTGCTTACAGCACAGTATTGGGGTGTGAGTTACCCGATTTTCCAGGTGTTGTGTGTCTCATTTCCCCTGGCTAGGAAAAGGCATTCGCTTCCCCCTTGCACTTCCTAGGTGAGGCAATGCCTTGCCCTGCTCCAGCTCTCGCTGGTCACGCTGCAGCAGCTGACCAGCACCGATCGTCCAGCACTCCCCAATGAGATGACCCCAGAACCTCAGGTGACAATGGAGAAATCACCGGTCGTCTATGTCGCTCGCTCTGGGAGTTGGAGACTGGAGCTGTTCCTATTCAGCCATCTTGCTCCACCCCCAAGAAGCTTTCTTAGAAACTTCTTGGTGATGTGTGAATTCATGTCCCAGAGTTACACTTATGTTTCATTAGGCAGGCCATTAACACTGTCTTTGAAGAACCTGAGAAGGGCTGCTTTGAAACGCATTGAGGCCTAGGCTGATAAAGGAAATATCATCAGTTAAAAACGAGAGAGAAGCTTTCTGAGAAATTCCTTTGTGATCTGTCAATTCATCTCACAGAGTTACAACCTAGTCCTCAGGAAGCAGTTTGCTAACATCTTTTCGTGGAATCTGCACAGCGATATTTGGGAGCCAATTGGGGCCCATGGTGAAGAAGAAAATCTCCTCAGATAAAAACTAGAGAGAAATTTTCCGAGAGATTGCTTTCCGATGTGTGCCTTCATCACACAGAATTCCACACTTCCCTTCTTGGAACAGTTTGCTAACTCTGTTGTCGTGGATTCTGCAAAGCGATATTTGGGAGCTCATTGAGGGCTATGGTTAAAAAGGAAATAACCTCAGACAGAAACTGGAGAGAAGCTTTCTGAGAACCTTCATTGCCATATGCGAATGCAACTCACAGAGTTACACGTTTCTCTTCACTGATCAGTTTGCTCACACAGTTTTCTTGAAATCTGTAATGGGATACTTTTGGCACAATGAGGCTTACCTTGACAAAGGAAACATCCTCAGATGAAAACTAGAAAGAAGGTTTATTAGAAACTTCTTGGTGATGTGTGAATTCATCTCACAGAGTTACACTTATGTTTCATGGGGCAGGCCATTAACACTGTCTTTGAAGAACCTGAGAAGGGCTGCTTTGGTACGCATCAGTTAAAAACGAGAGTGAAGCTTTCTGAGAAATTTCTTTGTGATCTGTTAATTCGTCTCCCAGAGTTACAACGTAGTCCTCATGAAGCAGTTTGCTAACACTCTTTTCGTGGAATCTGCAAAGTGATATTTGGAAGCTCTTTGAGAGCTATGGCGAAAAAGGAAATATCATCAGACAGAAACTGGAAAGAAGCTGTCAGAGAAACTGCATTGCGATATGTGAATGCAACTCATAGAATTACACGTTTCTCTTCAGCGATCAGTTTGCTCACACAGTTTTCTGGAAACATGCAATGGGATATTTCTTAGCACAATGAAGTTTACGGTGACAAAGTTAATATCCTCAGATGAAAACTAGAAAGAAGCTTCCTTAGAAACTTCTTGGTGATGTGTGAATGCATCTCACAGAGTTACACTTATGTTTCATGGAGCAGGCCATTAACACTCTCTTTGAAGGGATTGAGAAGGTCTAGTTTGGATCGCATTGAGGCCTACGCTGGTAAAGGAAATATCATCAGTTAAAAGCGAGAGAGAACCTGTCTGAGAAATTTCTTTGTGATCTGTGAATTCATCTCCCAGAGATACAACTTAGTCCTCAGGAGGCAGTTGGCTAACACTCTTTTCATGGAATCTGCAAAGTGGTATTTGGGAGCCAATGGGGGCCCATGGTGAAAAAGGAAGTATCCTCAGATAATAACTAGAGAGAAGCTTTCTGAAAGAATGCTTTCTGAGGTGTGACTTCATCACACAGAGTTCCACGGTTTCCTTCCTGATACATTTTGCTGAAAGTCTTTTCGTGGAATCTGCAAAGTGATACTTGGGAGCCAATGGGGGCACATGGTGAAAAAGGAAATATCCTCAGATAACAACTAGAATATAGCTTTCTGAGAGATTGCTTTCTGATGTGTGACTTCATCACACAGAGTTGCATTCTTCCCTTTTTGAAACAGTTTGCTAACACTGTTGTCATGGATACTGCAAAGTGATATTTGGGAGCTCATTGAGGGCTATGGTTAAAAAGGAAATAACCTCAGACAGAAACTGGGAAGAAGCCTTCTGAGAAACTGCATTGACATGTGTGAATGCAACTCACAGAGTTACACGTTTCTCTTCAGTGATCAGTTTGCTCACACAGCTTTCTTGAAATCTGCCATGGGATACTTCTTTGCGCAATGAGGCTTACGGTGACAAAGGAAATATCCTCAGATGAAAACTCGAAAGAACCTTCCTTAGAAATTTTTGGTGATGTGTGAATGCATCTCACAGAGTTACACTTATGTTTCATGGAGTAGGCCCTTAATATTGCCTTTGGAGAAACTGAGATGTGCTACTTTGGATCGCATTGAGGCCTAGGCTAAAAAGGAAATATCATCAGTTAAAAACGAGAGGGAAGCTTTCTGAGAAATTTTTTGTGATCTGTGAATTCATCTCACAGAGTTACAACTTAGTCCACAGGAAGCAGTTTGCGAACACTCTTTTAATGGAATCTGCAAAGTGATATTTGGGAGCCAATTGGGGTCCATGGTGAAAAAGGAAATCTCCTCAGATAATAACTAGAGAGAAGCTTTCTGTGAGATTCCTTTCTGATGTGTGACTTCATCACACAGAGTTCCACCATTCCCTTCTTGGAACAGTTTGCTAACACTGTTGTCGTGGATTCTGCAAAGTGATATTTGAGAGCTCATTGAGGGGTATGGTGAAAAAGGAAATATTCTCAGACAGAAACTGGAAAGACGCCTTCTGAGAAACTGCATTGCAATGTGTGAATGCAACTCACAGATTTACACGTTTGTCTTCAGTGATAAGTTTGCTATCACAGTTTTCTTGAAATCTGCTATGGGATATTTCTTAGTGCAATGAAACTTATGGTGACAAGGGAATATCCTCAGATGAAAACTAGAAAAGAACATTCTTAGAAACTTCTTGGTGATGTGTGAATGCATCTCACAGAGTTACACTTATGTTTCATGGAGCAGGCCATTAACACTCTTTGAAGAAACTGACAAGGGCTACTTTGGATCGCATTGAGGCCTACGCTGATAAAGGCAATATCATCAGTTAAAAACGAGAGGGAAGCTTTCTGAGAAATTTCTTTGTGATCTGCAAATTCATCTCACAGAGTTTCAACTTAGTCCTCACGAAGCAGTTTGCTAACACTCTTTTCCTGGAATCTGCAAAGTGATATTTGGGAGCCAATTGGGGCCCATGGTGAAAAAGGAAGTATCCTCAGATAACAACTAGAAAACAGCATTCTGAGAGATTGCGCAATGAAGCTTATGGGATCAAAGGAAGTATCATCAGATGAAAACTAGAAAGAATCTTTCTTATAAACTTCTTGGTGATGTGTGAATTCATCTCACAGAGTTACACTTATGTTTCATGGAGCCGGCCGTTAACACTGTCTTTGAAGAAACTGAGATGGGTTACTTTGGATCGCATTGAGGCCTACGCTGAAAAGGAAATATCATCAGTTAAAAACTAGAGAGAAGCTTTCGGATAAATTTCTTTGTGATATGTGAATTCATCTCACAGAGTTACTACTTAGTCCTCAGGAAGCAGTTTGCTAACACTCTTTTCGTGGAATCTGCAAAGTGATATTTGGGAGCCAATTGGGGCCCATGGTGAAAAAGGAAATATCCTCAGATAATAACTAGAGAGAAGCTTTCTCAGAGATTGCTTTCTGATGTGTGACTTCATCACCCAGAATTCCACCATTCCCTTCTTGGAATAGTTTGCTAACACTGTTGTCCTGGATTCTGCAAAATGATATTTGGTATCTCATTGAGGGCAATGGTGAAAAAGGAAATATCCTCAGACAGAAACTGGAAAGAAGCCTTCTGAGAAACTGCATTGTGATGTGTGAATGCAACTCACAGAGTTACACGTTTCTCTTCAGCTATCAGTTTGCTAACACAGTTCTCTTTAAATCTGCAATTGGATATTTCTTAGCACAATGAAGCTTACGGGGACAAAGGAAATATCCTCAGATGAAAACTAGAAAGAAGCTTTCTTAGAAACTTCTTGGTGATGTGTGATTTCATCTCACAGAGTTACACTTGTGTTTCATTGAGCAGGCCATTAGCACTCTCTTTGAAGAACCTGAGAAGGGCTAGTTTGGATTGCATTGAGGCCTACGCTGATAAAGGAAATATCATCATTTAAAAACTGGAAATAAGCTTTCTGAGATACTTTTTTGTGATATGTGAATTTGTCTCACAGAGTAACAACTTAGTCCTCAGGAGGCAGTTTGCTAACACTCTTTTCGTGGAATCTGCAAAGTGATATTTGGGAGCCAATTGGGGCCCATGGTGTAAAAGGAAACGTCCTCAGATAATAACCAGAGAGAAGCTTTCTGAGAGATTGCTTTCTTATGTGTCTTCATCACACAGAGTTCCACCCTTCCCTTCTTGGAAGAGTTTGCTAACACTGTTGTCATGGATTCTGCAAAGTGACATTTGGGAACTCATTGAGGGGTAGGGTGAAAAAGGAAATATCCTCAGACAGAAACAGGAAAGAAGCCTTCTGAGAAACTGCATTGCCATGTGTAAATGCAACTCACAGAATTACACGTTTTTCTTCAGTGATCAGTTTGCTATCACAGTTTTCTTGAAATCTGCTATGGGATATTTCGTAGCGCCATGAAGCTTATGGGGACAAAGGAAATATCCTCAGATGAAAACTAGAAAGAAGCATTCTTGGAAACTTCTTGGTGATGTGTGAATGCATCTCACAGAGTTACACTTATGTTTCATGGAGCAGGCCATTCACACTGGCTTTGAAGAAACTGAGAAGGGCTACTTTGGATCGCATTGAGGCCTAAGCTGTTAAAGGAAGTATCATCAGTTGAAAAGGAGAGAGAAACTTTCTGAGAAATTTCTTTGTGATCTGTAAATTCTTCTCACAGAGTTACAATTTATTCCTCAGGAATCAGTTTGCTAACACTCTTTTCTTATAATCTTCAAAGTGATATTTGGGAGCCTCTTGGGTTCCATGGTGAAAAAGGAAGTATCCTCAGATAATAACCAGAGAGAAGCTTTCTGAGAGATTGCTTTCTGATGTGTGACTTCATCACACAGAATTCTACCCTCTCCTTCATTGAACAGTTTGCTAACACTGTTGTCGTGGATTCTGCAAGGTGATATTTGGGAGTTCATTGAGGACTCTGGTGAAAAAGGAAATATCCTCACATCAAAACTGGAAAGAAGCCTTCTGAGAAACTGTATTTCCATGTGTGAATGCAACTCAGAGAGTCACACATTTCTCTTCAGTGATCAGTTTGCTAACACAGTTTTCTTGAAATCTGCAATGGGGTACTTCTTATCGCAATGAAGCTTATGGTGACAAAGGAAATATCCTCAGATGAAAACTAGAAACAAGCTTTCTTAGAAACTTCTTGGTGATATGTGAATTCATCTCACAGAGTTACACTTATTTTTCCTGGAGCATTGCACTAACACTGTCTTTGAGAAACCTGAGAAGGGCTACTTTGGATCGCATTGAGGCCTTCGCTGATAAAGGGAATATCATCAGTTCACAATGTGAAAGAAGCTTTCTGAGAAACTTCTTTGTAATCTGTGAATTCATCTTACAGAGTTACCCTTTTGTCCTCATGAAGCAGTTTGCTAACACTCTTTTCGTGGAATCTGCAAAGTGATTTTTGGGAGCCCATTGGGGCCCATGGTGAAAAAGGAAATATCCTCTGATAATAACTAGAGAGAAGCTTTCTGAGAGATTGCTTTCCTATGTGTGACTTCATCACACCGAGTTTCACCCTTCCCTTCTTGGAACAGTTTGCTAACACTGTTGTCGTGGATTCTGCAAATTGATATTTGAGAGCTCAATGAGGGCTATGGTGAAAAACGAAATATCCTCAGATCAAAACTGGAAAGAAGCCTTCTGAGAAACTGCATTGCCATGTGTGAATGCAACTCACAGAGTTACACGTTTCTCTTCAGTAAACTGTTTGCTAACACAGTTTTCTTGAAATCTGCAATGGGATACTTCTTAGCGCAATGAAGCTTACAGTGACAAAGGAAATATCCTCAGATGAAAACTAGAAAGAAGCTTTCTGAGAAACTTCTTGATGATGTGTGAATTCATCTCACAGAGTTACACTTATGTTTCATGGAGCAATGCATTAACACTGTCTTTCAGGAACCTCAGAAGGGCTATTTTGGAACACATTGAGGCCTACGCTGATAAAGGAAATATCATCAGTTCAAAACGTGAAAGGCGCTTTCTTAGAAACTTCTTTGTGATCTGTGAATTCATGTCACAGATTTAGAAGTTAGTGCTCATTAAGCAGTTTGCCAACACTCTTTTCATGGGATCTGCAAAGTGATATTTGGGAGCCCTTTTGGACAAATGGTGTAAAAGTGGATATCCTCAGATAATAACTAGAGAGAAGCTTTCTGAGATACTGCTTTCTGATGTGTGACTTCATCACAAAGAGTTCCACCCTTCCCTTCTAGGAAAAGTTTGCTAACACTGTTGTCGTGGATTCTGCAAAGTGATATTTGGGAGCTCATTGAGAACTCTGTGAGATGAATTCACACATCACAAAGAAGTTTCCATGACAACAGTGTTAGGAATCTGCTGCAAGAAGGAAAAAGTGAATCTCTGTTTTATGAATTCACACATCAGAAAGCAACTTCTGGGAAAGTTTCTTTCTAGTTATTATCTGAGGCTATTTCCATTTTCACCATAGGCCTCAATGCACTCCCAAATATCACTTTGCAGATTCCACGAAAACACTGTTAGCAAACTGCTTCACGAAGAATAAGTTGTTACTCTGTGAGATGAAATCACATATCACAAAGAAGTTTCCCACAAAGCTTCTTTCATGTTTTTAATTGAGGATATTTCCTGTAACAGCCTAGGCCTCAATGCGATCCAAGGTAGCCCTTCTCAGGTTGCTCAAATACAGTGTTAATCGACTGCTCCATGAAACGTAAGTGTAACTCTGTGAGATGAATTCACACATCACAAAGAAGTTTCTAAGAAAGCTTCTTTCTACTTCATGTCTGATGATGTTTCCTTTGTCACCGCAAACCTCATTGCACTCAGAGGTATCCTGTTGCAGATTTCAAGAAAACTGTGTTAGTAAACTGATCTCTGAAGAGAAAATTGTAACTCTGTGAGTTGCATTCACACATCATAATGAAGTTTCTCAAAACGCTTCTTTCCAGTTTTGATCTGAGGATATTTCCTTTTTCACCATAACCCTCAATGTGCTTCCATATATCAATTTGCAGAATCCACGACAACAGTGTTAGCAAACTGCTTCATGAAGACAAAGTGGTAACTCGTTTTGATGAATTCACATGTCACAAAGAAGTTTCTCAGAAAGCTACTTTCTAGTTTTTATTTGAGGATATTTCCTTTGTCACCATCAGCTTCATTGCGCTAAGAAATATTCCAATGCAGATTTCAAGAAAAGAGTCTTAGCAACGGATCAATGAAAAGGAAAGTGTAACTCTGTGAGTTGCATCCACATATCACAATACAGTTTCTCAGAATGCTTCTTTCCCGTTTTTATCTGAGGACATTTCCTTTTTCCCCATAGCCCTCAATGAGCTTCCAAATATCGCTTGGCAGAATCCATGACAACAGTGTTAGGAAACTGCTGCAAGAAGGGAAAAGTGAATCTCTGTGTTATGAATCCACACATCAAATAGCAACTTCTGAGAAGGCTTCTTTCTATTTATTACTGAGGATATTTCCTTTTTCACCATAGGCCTCAATGTGCTCCCAAATATCAGTTTCCAGATTCCACGAAAACACTGTTAGCAAACTGCTTCATGAAGACTAAGCTGTTTCTCTGTGAGATGAATTCACATATCACAAAGAAGTTTGCCACAAAGCTTCTTTCACCTTTTAAATTGAGGATATTTCTTGTACCAGCCTAGGCCTCAATGCGATCCAAGATAGCCCTTCTCAGGTTCCTCAAAGATAGTGTTAATCGACTGCTCCATCAAATGTAAGTGTAACTCTGTGAGATGAATTCACACATCACTAACAAGTTTCTAAGAAAGCTTCTTTCTAGTTTTTGTCTTAGGATATTTCCTTTGTCACCGTAAGCCTCATTGAGCTCAGAACTATCCAATTGCAGATTTGAAGAAAACTGTTTTGGGAATCTGATCTCTGAAGAGAAAAGTGTAACTCTGTGAGTTGCTTTCACACATCACAGTGCAGTTTCACAGAATGCTTCTTTCCAGTTTTTATGTGAGGATATTTCCTTTTTCACTATAGCCCTCAATGAGCCCCCTCTATGAGACGAATACACACATCGCAATGCAGTTTCTCTGAAAGTTTCTCTGCAGATTTCATCGGAAGACATTTCCTTACTTACCACTAGCCTCCAGGAGTCACTAAATATCCCTTCACAGATTCTTCAAAGAGTTTCGAAACTGGGCAAGGTAGAATAAGCATTAACTCTGTGAAGTGAATGCACGTATCAGAGAGCAGATTCTTCGAACTCTCCTTCCTCGATTTTATTTCAGTATATTTCACTATTTGCCGGAGTCCTCAATGTGTCCCAAATATCACTTTTTCAGTTTCACAGGAACAGTGTTCAAACACTGCCTTGTGAGAAAAGAGGTAAAACTCCCTGAGTGGAATGCATAAATCACAAAGTAGTTTCTCAGAAAGCTTCTATCCAGTTTTTATCTGAAGATATGACCTCTTTCACCATAGGTCTGTATGTGCTCCCAAATGTTCCTTCTCGGATCCGTGCATGAGTGAGTTTGCAAACTGCATAATATAAGAAAACTTTTAACTATGTGAGATGAATAAATATACCTAACACCAAGCAGCTTCACAGAAATCTTCTTTCCAGTTTTTGTCTGAGGCTATTTCCTTTTTCACCATAGCCCTCCCTATACCCCTGAAAGTCTCTTGGTAGCTCTTTCTCCACAGGGATTCCGGAATCCTCTAGGAAAAGAAAGGTATACTTCTGTGAGTGCAATGCACACGTCAGAAAGCAGCTCCTCAGAAAGCTTCTCTCCAGTTTCTGTCTGAAGACGTTTCCTTTCTCACCGTAAGCCTCAAAGCACTCCAGAATATACCTTCACAGACTAAACAAAAACACTGTTATGATACTGCTCAATGAAAAGACAAGCTTAACTGTGTGAGCGGAATTCACGTGCCACAGGGCATTTTCACAGAAAGCTTCCTTCTGGTTTCTCTCAGAGGTTATTTCTTCTTCAGGATATTCTAAAGAGCGTTTCCAAATGTCCTTTCTCAGATTCCACAGAAACAGAGATTTCAAACTGCTCAATCCAAAGAATGATTTAACTCTATGAGATGAATACAAACATCACAAAAGTGTTGCGCAGAAAGTTTCTCTCCAATTTTCGATGGAAGACATTTCCTTGCTTGACACAGACCTCCAGTTGCCACTTACTATCCCTTCGGAGAACCATTAAAGACCGACTTTCAAACTGGGAAATGTAGAGTAAGCTTTTACATTGTTAAAGGAATGGACATGTCAGAGAGCAGTTTCTTCGAGTGCTTCTTTCTCTTTTTTTGTTGGACGACTTTTCACTTTTTGCCATAGTGTTCAATGTGCTCCGAATAACACTCTTTTGGTTTTACAGGAACAGTGTTCAAACTCTGCCTTATGAGAAGAAAGTTATAGCTCCCTGAGTGGAGTGCACACATCACCAAGCAGTTTCTCAGAAACTTCTCTCCAGTTTTTATCTGACAATATTTCCTATTTCACCATAGCCCCGAATGTGATCCTAAATATTTCTTCACAGTTCCATCCACGAGGGAGTTTCCAAGCTGTGTAATGTAAGGAAAGATTTATCTATGTGAGATGACTAAACGTAGCAAAAAGCAGATTCACAGAAATTTTCTTTCCAATTTTTAACAGAAGAAATTTTTTTTCCATGATAGTCCTGTATGTGCTCCGGAAGGTCCCTTCATGGATCTGTCCATGACAGTTTCCAAGCTGTGTAACATAAAGAAAGCTTTATCTATGTGAGATGATTACACATATCACAGAGTAGTTTCCTAGAAAGCTTCTTTCCAGTTTTTCTCTGAGGCTGTTTTCCTTTTCTCAATCGGCATCAACATGCTCCCGAATATCACTCGGTACATATTTCACCAAAAGTTTTTCCCTGACGGTGTATGAGAAGAGAGGTATAGCACTGTGAGTGGAATGCACACGTCACAAAGGAGTTCCTCGGAAAGTTTGTCTCCTGTTTCGGTCTGAACATATTTCCTTTTTCACCATATGCCTCAAAGTGCTCCCACATATCCCATCACACGCTAAACATACACAGGGTTAGAAAACTGCTCAATGAAAAGAGAGGCTTAACTGAGTGAGCAGAATTAAGATGACACAGAGCAGTTTCACAGAAGGCTTCCTTCTGGACTTTTCCTGAGGATATTTCTTTCTCCATATACTAAGGATCATTCCCAAATGTCCTTCCTCAGATGCCACAAAATCAGTGATTTCAAGCTGCTTTATCAATAGCGTGCTTTATCTCTATGAGAAGAATACACACATTGCAAAGCAGTTGCTCAGAAAGTTACTCTGCAAGTTTCATCGGAACACATTTCCTTACTAACTACAGGCCTCCGGGTGTCACTAAATATCCATTCACATATTCTTCAAAGATAGATTTTCGGAACTGGGCAACATAGAGTAGTCATTAACTCCATGAAGTGAATGCACATATCAGAGAAGAGATTCTTGGAACGCTACTTCCTCGATTTTATTTCATTATATTTCACCATTCACCATAGTCCTCAATGCGCATCAAAATATCACGATTTCGGTCTCACAGAAACAGTGTTCAAACGCTGCCTTGTGAGAAAAGGTGTATAACTCCCTGAGTGGAATGCATACATCACAAGGTAGTTTCCCAGAAAGCTTCTATCCAGTTTTATCTGAAGATATCTCCTCTTTCACTGTAGGCCTGAATGTGCCCCCGAATGTCCCTTCATGGATCCGGGCATGTCGGAGTTTCCAAATGGCGTATCATAAGAAAAGTTTTAACTATGCAAGATGAATAAATATATCTAACACAAGAAGTTTCACAGAAATCTTTTTTCCAGTTTTTGTCTCAGGATATTTCCTTTTTCACCATAGCCCTCCCTATACCCCCAAATGTCTCTTGGTAGCTTTTACTCCAAAAGAGATTCTGGAATCCTCTAGGAGAAGAAAGGTATACTTCTGGGAGAGGAATGCACACGTCACAAAGGTGGTCTTCAGAAAGCTTCTCTCCAGTTTTTATCTGAAGACGTTTGCTTTCTCACCATAAGCCTCAAATCGCACCTCAATGTCCCTTAACAGAATAAACAAAAACAACGCTATGATACCCTTAATGAAAAGAGAAGCTTAACTGTGTGAGCGGAATTCACGTGACACAGAGCAGTTTGACAGAAAGCTTCCTTCTAATTTCTCTCTGAGGTTATTTCTTTTTCAGGATATTCTAAGGAGCGTTTCCAAATGTCCTATCTCAGATTCCACAGAAACAGTGATTTCACACGGCTCAATCCAAAGAATGATTTAACACTATGAGATGAAAACAAACATCACAAAAGAGTTGCGCAGAAAGTTTCTTTCCAATTTTTTTTTTTTAATTATACTTTAAGTTCTAGGGTACATGTGCATAACGTGCAGGTTTGTTACATTTGTATACATGTGCCATGTTGGTGTGCTGCACCCATCAACTCGTCAGCACCCATCAATTCATCATTTATATCAGGTATAACTCCCCAATGAAATCCCTCCCCCCTCCCCCCTCCCCAAGATAGGCCCCAGTGTGTGATGTTCCCCTTCCCGAGTCCAAGTGAGCTCATTGTTCAGTTCCCACCTATGAGTGAGAACATGC